>NC_059349.1:34061243-34366243 GCF_019703515.2 Myxocyprinus asiaticus
CTGACAGCTTCATTGAATTCTACCAGCTCAACACCAGTTTCATGTACAACAGGAAAGAGAAGACTCAGAGGTGCAGGCCTTATTGGAAGAATTGCAAAGAAAAAGCCACTTTTGAAACAGAAAAACAAAAAGAAAAAGGTTAGAGTGGGCAAAGAAACACAGACATTGGACAACAGATAATTGGAAAAGAGTGTTGTGAAAAAGTGTTCCCAACCCCTGAGCAAGACTGTAAGGTGTGTGAGAAGTGCCCAACAAGACAGCCACATCTACGGAGAGTGCTACAGGAAGTGTGGGGTGAAATGTCACCCGAGTATCTGGACAAACTGACAGCTAGAATGCCAAGGATCTGCAAAGCTGTCATTGCTGCACTTGCATTTTTTGATGAGAATTCTTTGAAGTAGTTCAAGATGTTCTGGAATTTTATTTCAAATTGTAATAGTAATTTTTCACGTTATTAATTTCCTGACTATACATTGTGATCGTTGAATGCCACTTTGGTGAATTAAAGTACCAATTTCTTTCCATAAAAGCAAAATCTGTACATTATTCCAAACTTTTGGCTGCCAGTGTGTATATTTTATATAAATATAAACAAATCTGTTATATACAGATAGTGCAAGGGAATGTAATGGCAGAAGAGGTAGGATATGTTGGATAAATATAAATAGACTAAGCTGTGTATTGCACATAATTATTGCTCAATGGGGCAGTCTTAACTGTTCATGAGATGGATAGCCTGAGGGAAAAAACTGTTCTTGTGCCTAACAGTTCTGGTGCTCAGTGCTCTGTAGCGCCGGCCAGAAGGCAACAGTTCAAAAATGTATTGGGCTGGGTGAGTGGGGTCCAGAGTGATTTTTCCAGCCCCTTTCCTCACTCTGGAAGTGTACAGTTCTTGAGGGCATGGGGTAACCAATAATTTGCTCAGCAGTCCAAACTGTCCTTTGTAGTCTTCTGATGTCCGATTTCATAGCTGAACCAAACCAGACAGTTATTGAAGTGCAGAGGACTGACTCAATGACTGCTGAGTAGAACTGTATCAGCAGCGCCTGTGGCAAGTTGAACTTACGAAGGAAGTACAATCTCTGCTGGGCCTTTATCACAATGGAGTCAATGTGGGTCTCCCACTTCAGGTCCTGTGAGATGGTATGACTGAATGACTCCACTGCTGCCACAGTGCTGTTCAGAATGGTGAGTGCAGTCAATGTTGGGATGTTCCTCCTAAAGTACACTATCATCTCCACTGTTTTGAGTGTGTTCAGCTCCAGTTTGTTTTGACTGCACCAGACAGCCAGCTGTTCAACTTCATCGTCATCCTGGATGAGGCAGATGAAAGTAGTGTCATCTGCAAACTTCAGGAGCTTGACAGAGGGGTCCTTGGCAGTGCAGTCATTTGTGTACAGAGAGAAGAGTAGTGGGGAGAGCACACATCCCTGGGGGGGCACCAGTGCTGATCATACAGGTGCTGGAATTTAATTTCCCCAGTCTCACTAACTGCTGCCTATCTGTCAGAAAGCTGGTGATCCACTGACAGTTAGAGGTGGGAGCAGAGAGATGGGTTAATTTAGTCTGGAGAATAGCTGGAATGATGGTGTTGAAAGCCGAACTGATGTCCAAAAAAAGGATCCTTGCATATGTCCCTGGTCTGTCCAGATGTTGAAGGATATGATGCAATCCCATGTTGACTGCATCATCAACAGACTTGTTTGCTCGATAAGCAAATTGAAGGGGATCCAAAAAAGGGTCCAGTGATGTCCTTCAGGTGGGCCAACACCAGTCTCTCAAATGACTTTGTGACCAAAGATGTCAGAGCGACGGGTCTGTAGTCATTGAGTGCGTTTACATGGACACCAGAAAGCAGCGTATTGCGAGACTGCGGCTTGAGAGAAAGCTGTGTTCCTGTTTACATGTACAATATAAGCGGCATACACTTAACTCGTGTATACACGCGGCTTGGTGAGAAAGCAGCGTTCTCCATAGCAACGTAATATCCCCGTGACACTAGTGTAAATAAACACAGCATCTGAGAAAGACTTTGCTATTTTACTCTGTTGCTTCACTTTATTTACATATATTCCACAGTTGTTGCTGTGTTCGTTTCCTTAACTTTGTTGCAACCTGCAGCGGAATTGCAAAGCAATAGTGGGGTTTTCTCTATTACGTAAAATATCGGTATTCATCGGTCAATGATCGGATTTTAGACAAGTGGGTGAAACACCGTATGGGCCCTGTGCTTTCCTTGTCTTTTGTTTCCAGAAGACCCGGCACACATCCTCTTCACAGATCTTAAGTGCAGGTTGAGTAGCAGGAGGGGGGAGTAGGGTGGTTGCAGGAGGTGTTGATGTTTGTGTGAAGTGAAGTTCAGAGCGGGTGTGGGGTGTGAGACTGGGCTTTTCAAATCTACATTAAAACACATTCAGGTCGTCAGCCAGTTGTTGATTCCCTACAGTGTTGGGAGATGGTATCTTGTAGTTAGTAATGTCTTTCAGGCCTCCCCACACTGATACAGGTTTGTTAACTGAAAACTTGTTTTTCAGCTTCTCAAAGTAGCTTCTTTTAACCACTCATCTCTTTTGTCAGTGTGTTTCTGGTCTGATTGTACAATATTTTATCCCCACTTCTGTAAGCATTCTTTGGCCTGACGAAGCTGCCTGAGTTTTGCTGTAAACCATGTTTATCATTGTTGAACGTTAAATAAGTTCTAGTAGGACTGCACATAACCTCACAGAAACTGATATAAATTATGATGTCACAGTATCTGTGAGCTCATCCAGATTGGTGTCTGCAGCTTTAAAAACACTCCAATCAGTGCAGTCAAAGCAGGCTTGTAGTTCCAGCTCTACTTCACTGGTCCATCTTTTTACAGTCTTTACTACAGGTTTAAGCTGATTTAAGTTTCTGCCTGAAGGTCGGAAGAAGATGAACCAGACAATGATCAGAGAGTCCCAAAGCTGTTCTAGGGACAGAGCGATATGCATCCTTTAATGTTGTGTAGCAGTGATCCAGTATATTTCTGTCTCTGGTGGGGCATGTGATGTGCTGTCTGTATTTTGGCAGTTCACACGTGAGGTTGGCTCTGTTAAAACTGCCGAGAATAATAATAAGTGAGTCTGGGTATTGTTGTTCCGTGTCTGTGATGTGATCAGCCTTCTGTTGCAGCGCTGCATTCACACAAGCTTGGAGGAAAATAAACACTCAACAGAATAAAAAAGGAAAACTCCCGTGGTGAGTAGAAAGGCTTACAGTTGATAAAGAGTGCTTCCAAATTAGGACAGCACATCTTCTTTAATGCTGTTACATCTGTACACCAACTTTCACTGCTGTAAAAGCATGTTCCACCACCTCTCGTTTTCCCCCATAACTCCGCAATGCGATCCGCTCTGAACAGCTGAAAGCCCGGCAGATGTAATGCGCTGTCTGGAATGGCTTCACTCATCCAGGTTTCTGTGAAGCACAAGGCAGCAGAGTTTGAAAAGTCCTTGTTTGTACGGGTGAGGAGATGCAGTTCGTCCGTTTTGTTAGAAAGTGAGCAGAGATTCGCTAGATGAATACCCGGCAGCGCTGTTCGAAAGCTGCGCTGATGGAGCTTGACAGAGCTTTTTGTATTTGTTTGGATGATTTGAATGAATTGTATGAATTTTTAAAGCTTCTGAAAAGTTCCGAAGTCTAATTGTGGAGTATAGTGCAGAACTAGTCCACTTCCTTGATATTTGGGTCCAAAAGAGTGAGGGTAATCTCCTTACAACACTCTATATGAAGGAGACCGATAGAAACTCACTCCTCCTTGCCTCGAGTTTTTACCCAGTTCCTTTAAAGAGAGGTCTTCCAAAGAGCCAAATTTTCAGGTTAAGGCCAATAAGATTTGATAAATCAGAAATAATGCAACAGAAATTTGCTCAGCGCGGTTACCCACAGATGTGGATTGATGATGCGTATAAAGCAGCATTTCAAAAGACACTGCTTACTACAAAGCAAGAAACAAGAAACAAAGTTTTATTTTACATTTACTACTATCCACTCCCGTTTCAAACTACATAAAAAAACATTTTAGAGAACATTGGCATTTGTTCTCAACCGATCCTAACTTAGCAGACATGTTTCAGCACCCCCCTCTAATTGTGTTTAAAAGAGCTAAGAATTGATTCATGCCCAGTTTAGAAAATTAGAGCTTACATCTAACCCAACCAAGCTCAGCCCTGTTCCTAATGGCAATTATAGATGTGGTAATTGTGCCCAATGTACTGTAACAATACCTATAAAACAAATTATTTCTGTCATCTCCGCACTGAGAAAAGGTTTCCCATATCCAGTGTTTTCACATGTATTTCGACACATGTAGTTTACTTGATTCGTTGCGCTTGTGGTCTGGGGTATGTGGGAAAAACGTCTAGACAACTTAGACAATGCATAAGTGAACATAAAAGTTCCATTAGACGTGAACAATTCTCCAGTTGTGGTTCAGTTGAATAACTTTTAAACTTAAAACTTTTTCAATAACTTTATTGAAAAGGTCAAGCTGCCACATGGAACCTAGAGGTTGGGACATTGCAGGGATGTGAGGTCTTTTGGATTTACACTCTCCAAACATTAGCCCCAATGGATCTTAATGATGAACTTTCTTTTAATGTTATGCTGTGATGATGAAATTCATGTTTTGAAAACAAATGTATTTGTATATTTTTGTTATTTTTCTATGTTCAATGCAGAGTTATCTGTATGAAAATTTGTTATATTAAGGGGATTTATATTGTACATTCATTAATTTTTTTGTTTTTTATAGATATTAGTAATTTGTTTGTTTTCTTACTGTCTACTCAACATGGTAAATTGAACTTATTATTTTTTGGAAAGTGAACAAGGAGGTCTGATTGTCTTTCTATGGTATAATGGTTAATTTTTCACCTTTTTTCTGATTGCCATTGGCCATGACTGTTTGTAACTATTTTTGATTGGCCACTCTTTATTTTAAATTTGCAGGTGATTCATTCTTGGCTTTTTAATACCTGATGAAGGTCACATGACCAAAAGTTGTATTAATAAATGATATACCGTTTGCAATGATATATTGTTTATTTACTTCAGTGTTTTCCCCATGCACCTGCTGATAATTTATCAGGTGTGCAATGGCTTTTTTCTTCTTTTAAGTATAGAATCTTAAAAATACTCCGTAAACTGAGAAAAGATAGCTAAAATACTGTTCGTACATATATGAGATGCATTGATAAATTCTGGGAAATGTTTAAACAGACATCAACTTTTCCAAATTGACCCTTGCTCCAGTATCAGATCTGGACCCACTTCTAATTCATCAGCAGAAAATACTTACATATGGAAAACAAACTATCAAAAGGAGTTGAAGGTGTTATTCTACATTTTCCAAAACCAGTCTACTCACATTTCATTTAACATCAATCTTTCTCTTCTCATCTCTTTCTTACCTTTCTGGTTTCAGTCTCCTGTGGTTCTGGGGTTGGGGTCTTCACAGTCTCCATCTGTTCCTGTGACAAAGACAGAGCACGGGGGATTGGATGGGGCCGCTGGGAAGCGAAGTTCATCAGAGGGTATATGCCATTCCTGGACGAGCAGAAAATAAAAAGCTGTATACTCAAATGTACAAGCATGGAAATCAAAAGACAGTTTAAATCTAAGATCAGTTGATCTTCTCCATGACTTACTTGACATCCTCAAGGAATTTGTCCAACTCCAGAGGCGAGACATGGGAATACCTTAAAAGAACAAAATGAGGAGTTTAGAGGAAAGTGGGAAACAAGAGAATAAAAACGTTAAGTTTTAGAAACACACTTCAGATGAACTCCAGGTCGGTCTCGATGGTTAATCTCTGCCATGATGCCATTTGGGTCATAAGATTTAGTCTTTTCTTCCACACAGTTCTCAGGAAGGAGATCTGGGGAAAAAAAAAAAAGGAAAAAAAAAAGTTTCTTTGACCTAAGCCACACAGAAAGTGACGTACAAAGGAACAACAATTTCCCTTTTTGCATGAACGGCCCATCCATAATGTTTCTGTTACATCTGAGATCAAAACTAAAGTATTTTTACACTGAGAAGTCTGGAAGGTGTTTTCCATGTCCCACTTACACTGATTATTGATAAAACAGTGCGCAGAAAGCAGTTTTAAGGAGTGGACTTCAAATAATACTCTATGGAACAACAGGTCGTGAGCTGTGGGTCTCGTCTTAGCTTCTGTGAGCACACACGATTGGATAAATTCCTGTTGGTGTAGAGAGTTGAAAGCAATAGATTGAACCAAAAGAATTCAATTCAGAAGAATTCAAAAAATTCACTTTTAAGTCTTTTACCCTCATGAGAGGGTCCTCAAGTAACTGTCCAGCATGATCTATGGCCTCTTTCGAAACTGCAGTGTCTCCATTGGCCTGGATTTCCAACACTGCCATCTAAAGGTGAACGGGGAAATAAATAAAAAAATGAAAGAAGGTAAAAACAGAGGTCATATTTAAATGTTGATCTAAGGGGAAATATTGCTTGCTAACTTTGATTGTTAAGAGTAATTTTCTGACCTCCAAGGCACAAATCCCAAATGAAAATATATCAATGGCGTAGTCGTCTTCAGCAACTAAATGAAAACAAAAACAAAACCATCAAGAAATATACAGATGTATACACACAGAACAGCAAGTTAAACTAGAGGTGCACCGATCAGAAAATTTGAGGCCGATACTGATCACTGATATTTCTTTTAAAAGTGCCTTCTGCCACACTTTTGCAAGTTATATGCTAAAGTTATACGTTAATGCCTTTAAAATTGCATTAAAATGAAATTAATTGTGAATTGCTAACATTTATTTGAATTGAAAACAGTTATGAATAGTTCTGTTGTCAAAATGAAAGACCATTGTGACATACTGGCAACCATTAAACACCATGAGAGCTTACACAGCAGAGATACGTTCAACAACAAGAGAGATATATCCACATCAAGCTTCAAAACTGCTGCATTTATCATTTGTTTACAGTCTTTGGTGTTTTGTTGTAACGTAAATCACTAATTATTAAGCAACGGCGTGAAGATGCGGTGCCGTAACTTAAGGTTAAACTGTTATTGCGGTTATTAGTGGTATTGTGACAAACATACTGTATATATCTGATATATATTCATACACACTTTTAAAGCAAACCGGCATATTCATCTGAATTACAGCATGTCAGAAATTGTAAGTTCACGAATGCTTAGAACTGCCAACACCTCACCCTCCAGTGGGTGCAATGGCATGCTTTGAGGGCTGAGCAAGTACTCATTCATTAGAGTAGCAGTGTACTGTATGTGTAATTTTGTGCATGCTGCAATTAAAAAAAGCTCAGCCCTGAATTTAGGCATGACTGGCCGATCACAGATTTAAGACAAAGATCGGTCGATCAAGATCGGTGGCTGATCGATCAGTGGATCCCAAAGCTATACTACAGTATGTAGGGACAATGATTAATCTATGATTCATTTATCTTCTTATCTTTACCTTTGCTTCAAGCTAACTTATTGTTTTTGTGTTTAAAATATATTTAAACATTTTCAAAATATAGTTTAAGATCAAACAATAATTGGTATACCCCCTCCAGTCCCACCGCAGACCCCCTTGAGATAGACAGACATAAAAGATGGTAAAGGCGACATATACTCACGGCCATACTCTGGAGCAAAAAAGTGCTGGTTTCGCACTTCATCTCGATGCTGGTGCACATTTCCATGAATAGCCTCAGCAAAAACTAAGTGAAAGAGAGAAACACACAACATTATTAAATGAAACTCTTTGCAAATGCCAAGATAGTGTGAATAGAAGAATTACAGCAAGTGAACATTTTACAAGGTCTCCAGCAAATCAGCTTTTTCTATGTCCAAAAGAGATTCTGAAGATCTCTTTGACTGTCAAAACTGAAAAGAAATGCTCAGAATACATTACCTAACTGTCAGGATTATGGACCAATATACTCAAAACATTGTTAAAGAGGAAGGAAAACAAACAGACAACTTTGTGCAGTGTGTTTTTTTTCTAGGGAGATAACCACGTTCCTGTGCACATGGCATATAGAGCTAAGAGTGAACTTACCATTTACAAACAGCCTGTGCCAGACTGCAAAAGAAAAAAAGACGTTTTGTTAAAACAGAAGAAATGACCAAGTCAAATCATTTGGCGATAAAACTTAAATAAATCCCTATTAGGATTAAAAGACCCCATCAAACCTGAGCCAATCTTTATGAGACCGTTGTGCTGGATAAAGATGGTGTCACAGGTCAGGTTACCATGGATAATAGGTGGATCACATGAATGTAAGTAACTAAAAATGGAAAGCATAAAATATCAGTACATAATATACTGTATATGCCCAGTATATATCTCCAATCATTATTTTTGCAATTCCTTTGCTAATGGCAAAGCAATTACACAATCATTTTTAAACTAGTTTTAACAGCAGATTTAATAGAGATAATATTGAATATTCAATGTCCTACCTGAGCGCACCTAGAATCTGTGTGCACCAACGTTTCCACGCCTGACACACACAAAAAGTACAAACAGAAAGTGTCTTATGATTTCGTCATATTTCTGCCAGAAGATGGTGTTGTCCTCCAGCTTTTTGTGTGTGGGCTAATTTCATTTCATGACTGATGAAATGTCTAACCTTCACATTCATAGTTTTGTGGTTTTTCTTGGTCTTCTTCAAAAACTGCTTGAGGCTGCCAGATGACATATACTCTGTGATAAAAATCACCTGCATCACAGGAAACATGACAGAAAAAGTGAATGTCTGGATTTGGGGTAAAGTTCACAGAGGCCTTTGTTTACATCAGGTGTGTTCTGTTTCTCACCCTCGCTCTGCTCTCTCCCATGTCCAGCCAGTACTTGTGAAACTTCACGATGTTTGGATGCTCCACCTGCATGAGGTTCTCAAACATCTCCTTTATCCTGTCCTGCATAACATACAAAATAACATTTGGTTTTCCATTTCAAGTGTTGTTTCTGTATTCTGTTAAAATACAACCAGTTCACCACGATGACCGTTCAATATAGTAGGAGTTCACCGATGTTTGTGGTGCAGCAACAAGATGTTGTCACATTTTACCTTTACTGATCACATATGAGTTTTTATACCTTGCAGAACTAAATAATTTGGTTTTCTGTGATCTTCTGAATATTGTTGTTGTGAATTCTGCTGATTTAAATATGCCACCAAGGTAACTTGATCTAGCTGGCTGACATGAGGAGATTGTGTCATAATCATGAAAATTGGGTTGAAAACAATCAAATCAGTTATGTTTTGAACAGATGTTATTGTTTTCCAGCAAAATTGTTAATGAATTAATAGCTGTCATAGAGTTCATTATACAAACAAAACTATATACACCAATGAGCCAAAACATTATGACCACTTGCCTAATATGCTGTTGGTCCTCTGCAGCACAGACCCACAGGAGGCATGGACTCTACAAGACCCCTGAAGGTGTCCTGTGGTATCTGGCACCAAGACATAAGCAGCAGATCCTTAAAGTCCTGTAAGTTGCTAGATGGAGCCACCGTGGATCGGACATGTTGGTCCAGCACATCCCACAGATTAGGATCTGGGGAATTTGGAGGCCAGGGCAACACCTTGAACTCATCATCATGCTCCTCAAACCATTCCCGAACAATGTGTGCAGTGTGGCAGGGTGCATTATCCTTTTGAAAGGGGCCACTGCCATCAGGGAATACCACTGCAATGAAGGGGTGTAACTGGTCTGCAATGATGTTTAGGTAGGTGGCACGTGTCAAATTGACGTCCACATGAATTGCCGGACCCATGGTTTCCCAGCAGAATATTGCCCAGAGCATCACACTCCCTCCACCAGCTTGTCACCTTCCAACAGTGCATCCTGGTGCTATCACTTCCTTAGGTAAACGGCACACATGTACACTGCCGTTCACACGATGTAAAAGAAAACGGGACTTATCGGACCAGGCGACCTTCTTCCAGTGCTCCAAGGTCCAGTTCCGATGTTCGCGTGCCCATTGTAGGTGCTTTCGACGGTGGACAGGGGTCATCATGGGCACTCTGACTGGTCTGCGGCAACACAGCCCCATACGCAGCATGTGATGTGACACATTCCTCCCGTAAACTTCATTAAAATTTTCTGTGACTTATGCCACAGTAGACCTTCTGTCGGTTCGGATAAGATGGGATAGCCTTCGTTGCCCTCGTGCATCGATGAAACTTGGGCGCCCAACACCCTGTCGCCGGTTTGTCATTTGTCTCTCCTCGGACCACTGTCAGTAGGTACTTACCACTGCTGACCAGGAGCACCACACAAGCCTTGCCGTTTCAGAGAAACACATCCACCCCCTCCTCAGTGTCCATGACCAAGTATGCACTCTCAGTGCCTGAGACATTTCCCTGACTGACCTTAGTATAAAGTTGTCTGGTCATAACAATTTGGCCCTTGTCAAAGTCGCTCAGGTCTTTACTCCTGCCCATTTCTCCTGCATTCAACACGTTGACTACGAGAACTGATTGTTTGTTCGCTTACCATTTAAATCACCCAGACCATGATATGTGGCCTTGTTAGTAGATGATCAATGTTATTCACTTCACCTGTGAGCGGTCATAATGTTTTGGCTCATCAATGTATATAAAGTTAGCTGCAAACTGCTTATATATATATATATATATATATATATATATATAAAAAAAAGACAGCTTAAAATGAAATGAAAAATATACACAAATATACATATAAACAAAAAAATAAAATGCATAATTTTTTGTGGTGCAGCCAGTGAAAATGTTGGCAAGTAAACATTTATTCCGAACTTAATCCAAAATAAATCTTTGTTGCACTCTGCCCACCCAAGATATTTATATTCAAAATGAATACACAAAAAAAAGTGTAGTCCTACCTCAAAGGACTTGAAAACCTTCTTGTCTGAAAACTGCACTTCGTTCCACACCACCTCCACCCCCTCCTCAGTGTCCATGGCCAAGTACGCACTCTCAATGCCTGGGACATTTCCTTGACTTACCTAAACAAAAAAACAAAAACAAAAAACACCAAAAAAAAAAAAAAAAGTGGGGGGGGGGGGTGGGGGGATGGGTAGATAAAGCAAACAAGAGAGAAAGAGGAAAGGGGAAAAGAGATTTTTAGCTCACACAAAGTTCACAAAGTACCATTCAGCAAATGAAGCAATATTTACTCTATATTGCAAAACTTTCTACAGTGTTTGGAAATATGGTATTTTAGTATGAAGTTCTCAGTATTGTTAGTACAGGAAATGTGTATTTCTGTGAAGAGAAGCCCACAGGACACGCCCCCTTCACCGCCCCCTTCTCCACCTCCTGCTCCACAACTCTCCCAGAGCGCACGTTGTGAGTTGGCACAGCCTGAGCATGAATACACAGTCTTTGAGCGGCTGCCTAGCAGCCTGCAAGTTCTTGTCTGTTTTTCTCTTTGTAATGCTGTAAATAAAACGTATAATACAGAATCGGGTTAACTGCTGTTTGCCCCCAAAACACTTCAAGTTTCCACCTATTCTGGCCAGAAAAGTCCATTTATTATCACAACTGACCAAAAAGACAACAAACCGCCCAATGTTTTCTTATTTGGATTTCTCCATTTATAGGCTAGATTTGCTCCACTCCTGGTGAACGGTCAGCTCAAGTTGTGTGTTTTGGAGACAGACACAACATGATCTAGTCTCGCTGAGACACAGCTGCACTCAAAAAGGCCTTGGATAGATTTAACTCAAACTCACAATCATATGACCTAAAATTTATGATACTGTTTGTTATGGTTTAACAAAAGTGCTTTTTTCATTTGTCAGGGCATTTAGGCACAAAAAAAGTGCAAAAGTAGGACATGCTGTACATGCTTGTAACGGTAAAATTATAGTAAACAAACCACAAATAATGGGCATAATTAATTGCAATGTCCCAAAGCCTGAGTCAGCCACATTATATAAAAGTTAGCCAGCTCTTAGACAGAACAAGGAGGGTGGATCTTTATAAACACATATAAACACTTTATTGTGGCATTCAAGCAGACTGACTGCCAGCCACCACTGAAAGAAATCCAAGCCCAGACACTGGCCATTAAGACAACTGAAAGTGTATAAAATCAACCTTAGGACAACAGTAAAATTTAGAACAGGCTTTATCACACTTTAGAATTCACTGATACCGGCCGAGCACAGCAAAACTGGGTTATGCAAGACCAAAGACACAAAAAGCATGTCTAATTACATTTGGAGTTAATTAATTCCCTAGATGGCGGACAGACAGACGAAGAATGTCTTTAAAAACAAAATAAAAAATGCTTCCATTTCCTCTGTGAGCCAGAGTGCCCTTTTGCCCTTCTGGCATCGCAAAATTGTGGGCAATCAAAGGCTGTTTGTCCTGAACAAGTATCGGAACTCAATGCACTCCTGTAACGCACATAGAGGATGTTACTAGGATTTATCAAATTATGGTCTATTGTCCATAATAAAGGGATAGTTGACCCAAAAATGAAAATTCTCTCATCATTTACTCATGCCATCCCATATGTGTATGACTTACTTTCTTCTGCAGAACACAAACGAAGATTGTAGGTCCATACAATACAATTTAATGGGTACCAAAATGTTGAAGCTCTAAAAGGACATAAATACAGCATAAACATAATCCATACAACTCCAGTGGTTTAATTCAGAAGCGATATAATAGGTGTGGGTGAGAAACAGATCAATATTTAAAGCCCTTTTTGACCATAAATCTCCACTTTTACTTTCACATTATTCGTGCATATCGCCACCTACTGGGCAGGGAGGAGAATTTAAAGAAGAAAAAAAATATTGATCTGTTTTTTACCTGCACCCATCATACCGCTTATGAAGATATGGATTTAACCAGTGGAGTCTTATGGATTACTTTTATGTTTTCTTTATGTGATTTTTAGAGCATGAAAGGCCTGGTCATTATTTACTTGCATTGTTAGGAACTGTAGAGCTGAAAAATTCTTCTAAAAATCTGTGTGTTCAGCAGAAGAAAGTCAGTCTTGCCTGTCTTGGATGGCTTGAAGGTGAGTAAATGATTGGATAATTTAAATTTTTGGGTGAACTATCCCTTTAAAAGCATATAGAAAAACTAATATGTATGCATATACAGTGGGGTACAAAAGTCTGAGACCACAGTCAAATTCTGGAATTCAAAATGAAGTAGAAATAGAGAAAACATTTTTAGGAAATTAAAAAAAAGAAATTATGACAATATTTAGGATTCTATCATATTTCTAGATGACTATTGAAATGTAAGCAAGTTTGTAACATTGACTACGTTAACTCACTGGCACAAAAAGTCAGATTTCTTTGCTTCAATTGAAGTACACAAGATAGAATGTTTTCAAATCATGCTGGGATAACATGGATCATATTGAGAACAAACAAACTTGTGGAGTCAATGCCAGTTCAAGTGCATGCTGTCATTAAATCAAAAGGGGGCAAACTAAATACTAAGAAATTCTGAAAACCAGCTTATATGAATGTATGCTCAGTGCTTCTAAACCCCTTCTGCCATGAACCAGCATTACAGTTTTCCAATGAAAACAAACATTACGAACATCATTTCCTGCCCTTACATCCTCTACCCTGCTTCTGTCACAGATAAGCTTCCAGCATAGTGGTCTCTTACTGCATAATGTATGAAATGTAATAAGTTGCTCTTCTCTGGAACCACTTTCATCTCTTGGAAAACCAAGCATACTCCATTTCTACCCTTTTTTATCATATCAAAATGTATTTGAGGGCTAAGAGAAAATGTGCATGGATTTGCATGCATACCTGCATGAATCAGAGCTTTATCAAAGCTTTAACCAGGCAGGGGCATCATGCACACACTTAGTATAGTGGTACAGTTTTCATCTAGTGTGCAAGGGGACCCAACCTAATATGTACTGTTATTTATTTTAATAAACCAAGCAAAACTGCAACTGAACTTGACAGCCAGCGATCACCATGCATTTTCCTTTTAATGAAGAGTAGCTCTGACATTCTGAATAATAGTTCCTTTAGTTTTTCACAGGGAAAAATCATTTGAGTTCCAAGCAACAAAAGGATGAATATGATGACTTCATTTTCAGTTTTAAGCAAATTATCTGCATAAGGTACGACTCGATTGGACTGACCAAATTTACTTGAATGGCATTAGAATGGTGATTTCTGCAACAGCGTTTTAGACAAACTCTTTCGTTACCTACAATGATAAAAGAAATACTTAAATTCAAAAATCTAAGGGGGCACATTAGATTAGGCATGATGTTTCTGTATCCAGAACACAGAAAATGCAACAAAAATAAGCGTTCTAAGAGTACCCAGATGATGCACTTCTTCAACCATCAAAACGGAGTGTGGAATGTCGGACACTTCATGCACTCAGCGCTTGCCATACATAGCGGAAGGGATGGAGTTACCTGGCTGTGTTGCTGGTCTGACAAAACAATTGTAAATAATGGAGAATGTGGCAACTAGGGGAAACTTCAGTGAAAACAGCACCTTACAAATGTGAGTTGAATGTTTTACAATCACCCCACACTGTGTGAATATGTTCATTATTTTAGATATAAGTGTTAAATTGAGTGGCAACACATCACGTGCAATTGAAACATCACTTCCATCAGCTGTTGAAAGGCGAATGATTCTGTGTAGTAATAAAACATGAAATTTCCATTTGGGATGATACTTCGCTTTGAAAATGTATACACTACATGGCTTAATGCATAGCGTATTCTGTAAGTGCAGTGTATAGTGCGTCATTTAGGACACAGCTATACTGGACCCCCTAGACAGGGCTAAATGTCCTGTTTGGTTATAAATACTGAGCCTCTCTCTGTGGGGTGGCTACTTTTGTGATGGAGTAAGTTGACCCGTTTCAATGTTGCCGACACCACAGAGCCCTAGTTTCAACTGACATACTGTACAGGAGACACTTATGTTTAGTGCTCTGCTGTATGTTGGAACAAAATGGTTGTGTAACCGCCCTTAGCTGGATAGAGACCCAATTCCAGATGTGAAAACAACCAACCCTTGTTAGAGAAAGTGCCAGTGTCACTCAAGACCTCCAAAAACAGCCTGAGGGCGCTCCACTGGTGTGAGATAAACACAATGACATAAAGAGAGATCTAAACATTGCTCCATACTTGAGGGATACTTCACTAAGAAAAGACAGGTTGCTTAAAACAAGTAGAAAAGCTTGTATTCCAATTTGACATTCACCACCCAACTCTTTTAACAGGAAAAAAAGACACTTCAATCCACAGAAGTGTTGGACGTTTCAGGCTATTTATGGGCTGATGGGAAACTTTATAAATGGCCTTATTTTAGAGACAGTCTATAGACAGTCCAGGGCCTGTGAGTTAATCACTGGAAAACAGGTCATTAGATCACAGGACCACATGGTCAGAAAAACTATGCCATACATTAGCAAAGGTATCAGATGGCATTTATCATTTTCACACTCCCCTTAATCCTGGGTTTACATCTTTTTTAACCCTGGGTTAAAGCCACTCTAAACCATGGGTTAATCTATTCACACTTGTAATTTTGAAAGACGGCTTTTGAGCCTGGGTTATTAAGTAATTAATTAGGCTGCCAAATGTATAGTGACACAATGTGGTGCTAGAATGTTATGGCTACTTGTTTCGCAACAGACAACCAATCAAAAACGAAAGCACGTGTGCCTCATTAAAAATCTATGTCGCAGGGACAAATTTTATGGTGCTTTTTTGTCATTTTTGAGCTTGACAGACTTAGTCCCTGTTCACTTGCATTAACCCTTTAAGCTCTGAAGGTGTTTTTAAAGATGTCCCGTTTCAGTGGCATACTCAAAATTAAAGGTTTATAACTAGACAAAAAAAAAAAAAAAAAAAAAAAAAAAAAAAAGGAGGGTCAAGTGTTTGGTATCATTGTAAAGAAAACTTTTCACATTTTTTAATGATCAGAATCAGAATCAGCTTTATTGCCAAGTATGCTTACACATATAAGGAATTTGTCTTGGTAACAGGAGCTTCCAGTGTACAACAAAACAAAAACAGCAGCAAGACACAGATAATAATAATAAAAAATAAAAAAATAATTATACACATACCTACACACACACACACACACACACACACACAGGTAGTGCAAATCTAATACAATCTGTTATGTACAGTGCAAATACAAATCTGTTATGTACAGTGCAAACTTTATTTTTATTTTATTTTTTTCTCTCAGAGGAATGAAATGGCAGAAGACGTTGGATATGTTGGATAAATATAAGAAAGACTAAACTGTGTATTGCACATAGTTATTGCTCAATGGGGCAATTTAACTGTTCATGAGATGGATAGCCTGAGGAAAAAACTGTTCCTGTGCCTGACGGTTCTGGTGCTCAGAGCTCTGAAGCGTCGGTCAGAAGGCAACAGTTCAAAAAGGTAGTGGGCAGGGTGAGTGGGGTCTAGAGTGATTTTTCCAGCCTTTTTCCTCACTCTGGAAGTGCATAGTTCCTGGTGGCGGGGGGGGGGGCAACCAATAATCCTCTCAGCAGTCCGAACTGTCCTTTGTAGCCTTCTGATGTCTGATTTTGTAGCTGAACCAAACCAGACAGTTATTGAAGTGCAGAGGACAGACTCAATGACTGCTGAGTAAAACTGTATCAGCAGCACCTGTGGCAGGTTGAATTTCCTCAGCTGGTGAAGGAAGTACAACCTCTGCTGGGCCTTTTTCACAGTGGAGTCAATGTGGGTCTCCCACTTCAGGTCCTGTGAAATGGTAGTGCCCAGGAACCTGAATGACTCCACTGCTGCCACAGTGCTGTTTAGAATGGTGGGGGGGGGGGGTCACTGTTGGGGTGTTTCTCCTAAAGTCCACAATGATCTCCACCGTTTTGAGCGTGTTCAGCTCAAGGTTGTTTTGACTGCACCAGACAGCCAGCTGTTCAACCTCCCTTTTGTATGCAAACTCATCATCATTTCGGATGAGGCCAATGACAGTGGTGTCGTCTGCAAACTTCAGGAGCTTGACAGAGGGGTCCTTGGCGATGCAGTCATTGGTGTAGAGTTTCCCCTGTCTCACAAGCTGCTGCCTGTCCGTCAGAAAGCTGGTAATCCACTGACAGATAGACATGGGAACAGAGAGTTGGTGTAATTTATTCTGGAGTATAGCTGGGATGATGGTGTTGAAAGCTGAACTGAAGTCCACAAAAAGGATCCTTGCATATGTCCCTGATCTGTCCAGATGTTGCAGGATATGATGCAATCCTATGCTGACTGCATCATCCACAGACCTGTTTGCTCGATAAGCAAATTGAAGGGGATCTAGAAAGGGTCCAGTGATGTTCTTCAGGTGGGCCAACACCAGTCTCTCAAATTATTTCATGACCACAGACGTCAGGGCGACAGGTCTGTAGTCATTAAGTCCTGTGATTTTGGGTTTCTTTGGGACTGGAATAATGATTAAGCATTTGAAGCAGCATGGGAATTCACACTGCTCCAGTGATCTATTGAAGATCTGTGTGAAGATGGGGGCCAGCTGGTTAGCACAGGATCGAAGACACGCTGGTGAGACGCCATCTGGTCCTGAAGGCTTCCTCGTCTTTTGTTTCCGAAAGACGTGGCTCACATCATCTTCACAGATCTTAAGTGCAGGTTGAGTAGCAGGAGGGGAAGGAGGGGGGGTTGCAGTAGGTGTTGGTGTTTGTGTGAAGTGAAGGTCAGAGTGGGTGTGGGGTGTGAGATTGGGCCTTTCAAATCTGCAGTAGAACACATTCAGGTCGTCAGCCAGTTGTTGGTTCCCTACAGGGTTGGGGGTAGGAGTCCTGTAATAGTTGTTTCATGCCACTCCACACTGATGCAGGGTTGTTAGCTGCAAACTAGTTTTTCAGCTTCTCAGAGTATCTTCTTTTAGCCACTCTGATTTCCCTATTCAGTGTGTTCCTGGCCTGATTGTACAAGACTTTATCCCCACCCCTGTAAGCATCTTCTTTGGTCTGACGAAGCTGCCTGAGCTCTGCTGTAAACCACGGTTTGTCATTGTTGAATTTTAAATAAGTCCTAGTAGGAATGCACATATCCTCACAGAAACTGATATATTATGTAACAGTATCTGTGAGCTTATCCAGGTCTGTGGCTGCAGCCTCAAAAACACTTCAATCCGTGCAATCGAAGCAGGCTTGTAGTTCCCGCTCTGCTTCATTGGTTCATCTCTTTATAGTCCTTACTACTGGCTTGGTTGGAAGAAGATGAACCAGACAGTGATCGGAGAGTTCCAAAGCTGCTCTAGGGACAGAGCGATATGCATCCTTTACTGTTTTATAAAAATGATCTAGTATGTTCCTGTCTCTGGTGGGGCATGTGATGTGCTGTTTGTATTTGGGCAGTTCACGTGTGAGATTTGCTGTTAAAATCCCCAAGAATAATAATAACCGAGTCCGGGTATTGTTGTTCCATGTCTGTGATTTGATCAGTCAGCTGTTGCAGCGCTGCGTTCAAACACGTGTTTGGTGCGATATACACTCACCAGAATAAACGAGGAAAACTCCCACGGCGATTAGAAAGGCTTACAGTTAATAAAGAGCGCTTCCAAATTAGGACAGAACATAGTATCTAATGATGTAGATTATGATAAATTCTGAGACTCTTATCGTAAAAAATAAGAATCACACACACACAAAAAAAACTTTTTTTCTCTCTTTTTTTCCTGAATTGACATTATATATCTCTAGGTGTAAATAAGGTGGCTCTGAAAAGCTACTGTTACCTGTAACAAATTTTTTTGGGGTTAATACGACAAAGCAATCAAAAGTTATAGCTAGGGCTGGGACTATTCACAGAAATACGGCGACTTGCATAACATGCGTCGGCGCGTCGCAATGGAGTAATTAAAATGGCAGCGCCCGGTTTAAGTATGGATTCCCCCGAAGAACAAGCTGCAGCTAAAAAAATCTAAATCATGGGAGTATTGTAGCCAGAGACCCAACAATGTGGTGCTGTGTAAGAAATGGCTTATCACAGCAGTTTAACCACCATGAATGAACACTTGAAGCGAAAGCATCCCAGAGCGCTTTGTCAAAACGGCAGCACCGTAAGTACTGTTTACTTATTGTCCCCACCCAAGCATGACATATTAGTATTACAACACGTGTTTCTGATAGTAGTAGTCACTTTAAATTTATTTTCTAAATGTTTCCTCATCGCCCCCATGTTAAAAGTAATTTCTGCACCGCTGCTAACGTAGGGTGACCATACGTCCTCTTTTTCCCAGACATGTCCTCTTTTTCGGACCTTAAAGCGTCCAGCCTGGATTTCTAAATTTGCAAAGATGTCCGGGATTCGGCTTTAGTTGCATTATGATGTGCATCTGGTTTAATACTTCATTGTGTGTGCGTGCATATTTGCATTGCTTTAACCCCTCGTTGTAAGTCCCGCCTTCTCGCACACAATTGGTCAATTATAAGAGGCTTGCAGCAACTATTGGCCAAATTCCTGCCTGTCAATCTCTGCGCGAACGTGCAAAGCGCTGTTGTGTTCGGCATCAAACAGCTGCTTGTCCCACTGGCATTTTGTCACAGTTTAAGCAACACCTATGGCCTCAATACGATTGGATGCTTATCAGGAACCTCTCAGGTTACAGATTTACACCTATAAATGTATACAAGTAGTGGTAAAGGAATTAATCTCTCTCTCTCTTTCTGCTCTACTTTCCTCTGTGGCCACATTCTCTTCATTAGTAACAAGAATACTCTCTGCAATAAACAATTTGAACAAAGAAGACTCTCACAGTCAGATTCATTTTCCTCAGTGTACCAACATGAATCACAAATAAAGAATAGGCACAAAGTCAGTGGCCCATGTCATCAGGAAAGGTACTTAAACTCACTGAGCAATGTTATCAGTTTGACCTGTCCTGGGATTCACACTCTTGGCATTCAGTTTTAGCGAGTACTCAAGTGTCAACAAACACGATAAGCCTACGAGTGAACAGTCACACTCATCAAGCTTTTATTGCACCCTCTGCAAGCTTAAGTGTATTGTGTAACTTCTACTACATTCACAAAAGAATGAGTGTTGACAGAGGCATCGTATTTTCAGCTCTCACCTTGAGGGCATCCCTCTCCCAAAGCCCCCAACCTTTTAACTTGTGTCCACGTCTTAAATAAGTTAGTGATGAATAGCACTGCTTTCGAGTAAACTGCAAAGTAGGTGTTTGTGGATGAAATGTAAGCCAAGAATCAAAATCAAATCAAATTAAATCAAACCTTTAGTGTTAACACTTAAAAGGCAGGTCTATAGGTGTGCTCTACTAAATATATACACTCAGTTGCTGTTTGAGAGCTATGTGCATGTATGAATCGAAGACGTGCGGAAAGCAGGTCCAGGGCATTAACTAGGGCTTGGGACCAAAATGCCACTGAAAGTGAAAAAATGCCCCAGATATTTAAAATGTGGGGGCAATGTCCCAGAGTGAAAAATAATCTGTTTTGTGTTATATTTCATATAGTTCTTTGCTAGGCTCTAGTTATGGGTTTAGTGCCTCTGCAGAAACCATAGTGATCCGTATTTGTCAGATACTGTATTTATAATTACTGCCTTTTTGGCATGTTTTTTAAAACAGTTATATATATATAAAATAATATAATATAATATATAATATATTTTATATAATATATATATTTATATATAATAAAAAAAAACATATTTGGTACAAATAAAGCATTTGGTTCATGTTCAGCATTTTGTGAAAACACTGAACATGAAGAAAACAAACTCCTATATGTAAAACAGTGACTGCATTTAAATATACCTCAACAGTAGACAGTAGATAGATCATCTTCCATAAAGACCAGCCAATTATTTAAAATGTATTCTAGCTGATTTTTACAGCTACTTTTGTATTGATTGATGAAATGTATTTCAATTAACTGATTCAATCGAAGTATTTGACATAAATGGACCACATCTTGTGTGTTTTTATATAGTAAAGATAAACATATGCCCACACAAATGAAAAATCTATTTCAGGGAGTGAATATTGCCGCTTAATAAAAACTTTATTTCTGACACTGGTGGAAAGGTATTGTACTGTAAGCCTAGCAACATATGGAGAGTGAATCAAGCCTACATTCAGGCCAGCAAATGCAGCTAATACATAAACCTGAACACCAAGAGATTGTGCCGCTGGGGCTGAGCATGACTGGTACTTTTGAGGTGAGGACCTGCCCCAACAGGCCTGTAGGATTTAACTCTGCAGCATTTCCTGATTGAAAGCAATGGCTTTGAATGAGTGGATCAATAAATAGGCCCTTTCCCACTCCAGGGACTAAAGCGCGTTTTAGGTCCTTTTCCCCGGGACTAGTACTTTTTGTTGTTTTTGTACCTGAGGAACTACAGTTCCTTGTAGCCGTTTTAAGGGACATTTTTAGCTCCTACTTTGGGGTAGGTACTTTTGGGGGCATAGAGGGATTGTGGGACGTGCTGCAGCCTGAGATTGGTCAAAAACCTGTGATGCACAAAGCACTGAGTAACGTGACGAGTCGGCAGCTGTTACAAACTTGTAGCTGCTCGTCTGCTACTCAGAGGATTGCGCTAATTTTACAATTCCCTTAACAGAACTAACATAAAACCACCAAAGTATCCAAACAGGATCACCCGTTTCACATATTTGTGTGTGGTGCGTGTGTTTAAGGGGTGAGCAGAGCTGCCGCATGACTTCAACAAGACAGGCAGTTTGAGCTTTCATTGCATCTGTACTTTTTGTACTATGTGACTACAAAAATAAAATGTGATTTCTGGATTATAACATCTAATTTTTCATGGGATGACGGATATAAATAAGATGTTTATCGAGAGTGGGTACACTAAACCATCATGAAATCTAGTTAACATGAGGGAAGTATTGCGTGCCAGTTACTGTGTGGTTAACTTGCATCAAGACGTCTTTTAAGTCAATGAGTATTTCAGTACAGTAATTTATGTCGAGTCACAAAGACATTTATTGTAAAAGATTGTGTTGATAAACAGTTTTATAGTGCATTTCCAACATGTTGTCTGCTGTGTTCAGTGTGTGCTGCGTTGTAGGCTGACCACCTCGTCTCTCCTTTCACCGAGTCTTCGAGACACAGCATCACTAGCACGGCTCACACGCCCAGTGTAAACTGTAACCTGAAGACACAGGTTGCGTCTGAATGCGGGAAAATGCTACCTTTGGAAGCAGGATGAAATAAGCTGCTTTTTAGGATGTTTTCACATTTGTCTCGAAACCATGTGCGTTTTCTCCCTTAGTGCGGTTCATTTAGGCATATGAACACGGCAATCTGACTTCGATCCGACCAAAACAATCGGTCTGAGACCACCTAGACGAGGTGCAAAAGACCAATTGCAAACGAACCCTGGAGCTGTTCGCTTTGGGTGAGAATTCAACCAGATCCATTTTTTCCATGGCTTCACTCTGCTGTTTGGGTGTATTTGTGTCTGTGCGCGCCCACACGCAAGAGCGACAGTTTGCTTACATGTGACTTTTGACACAGTTTTGGTCTGTTTTGAAATGTTGCCTTGTGAAAGCGAACCGAACCAAGAGAATCAAGATAGTAACAATTTTAGCCCGTTTTTCATTCATCCAAAAACGCTGTCGTTTAAACCATTAACTGATTAGGTTGCAAGGCAGCTGCTTACGCTTTCTAATGCAGCCAAAGCTTGTGTAAAACAGCCCTAACAAAAGTCTAGCTCTGATCCTGGTGTCCTCCATCTGTGTTGTTGATTTTGTTGTTGCTATTGAATCGTGCGTGCAAAAACATCGAGAAAAATGGTCGATATCAGATGACATCACTACGAGGGTTACTTTTGTGAGTGTGAATGCAAAAGGGGAAAGGTCTCTTTGGTTGTCCCGTTCCAAGAGTTCTCATCTAGAAAGTTACTAATGGAAAAGTACCGGGACTCTAGGTGGGAAAGGGGCTAAAACTTAAAAGACTTGGAAGGATCATAAACTCAGGATGGTGCAATATGTAGTGGGTGACATCAAATGACTTAAAAAACAAAAACAAAATAGTAGTAAAGAACAATGAAGAAAAGTAAACAAAGAGCATTATAAAAAGAGCATGATGTGATATCCACACAGAATGGTGATAGTCACTGCACTCGCGATTCATGAATGCCCTGCATTGTGACAGTGAACATGTATTAAGTCATAGTGTGAATGGAATGAAAGCTTTGTCTGCTCTTCCACTGCTTTTCCTTACTTTGCTAGCTTTCTCTGTCAGGGACTCCAGAGTTCTGAGACTTGTAGCTCTCCTGGGATTTTCCAAACCTGTGCCAGGAGAGGAACAAGCTTTGATATGAGAAAGGAAAGGAAACACATTAGCTCTGTTCCCAAACCTAGTGTACCGCCTGCTGCCTACATGGTCAGCTGCCTTCTAACACGGCATCTTAGAAGTCATAGAACTCAGATCAGTAAGTCTTGAAACGAGTAATTTTTTATTCTCAACTATACATCGATTAGTTGGGGAAACAGAAGATCGAGGATGTTGTTGCTCGCTTTATTCAAATTTTGAAAGGAGTCATGATGAGTGAATGGAGAACCGAGCAAAGTTCTCCAATATTAGAAGAGTGAGTGCACATATGAAACCAAATATGATCCACATATGAACCAAAAATACCATCTGCTCAATTCCAGGTCAGTTCTTTATAAACACTGAAAGTAAGTAGTTTGTATCTGAGGCAAGTAAATTTATAAAGATGAAATACATTCGTCAAGATAAATTAATACTTTACAAAATGCATTTGAATGTTTGAGGATAAAAACTCATTTGTATTCTTCAAAACTGCATACAAACAAAATGATATGTCCAACATTCAAGAAAATATGTACGTACTAAATAATTAATAAATTAAGTACTATATACTGTGGATGATTTTTAGCCATTAATTAACCCCCAGTAGTGGGAGTAAACCTGAATAATGGATGGAATTTTAGGTATATCTTGTATCTGTGTCATGACTAAAACCTGACAGTTCTTGTCCAGTTACAGCAAGTCAGTCACATGAGAATCATTTAGCATTCTTAGAGCATGATAAGATTAAAAACTAAAGCTGTCATCAAAAACTAATTCTGCAGACTCACACATGACGATACTATGCCATTTAACTTCTCTGAATAGACTTTTCTGAATAGAAGCACTGTATTATCTGCCTAGAGAACCAAAGCAGTTTACTCTTGCAGAAATAATCAGTCCGACCCCTGAGTGAGGGAGTGAATCTCACCCAAATTGCAACTGAAATAGTGGTGAAAATGCAGTACTGCACGAAGATAAAGAGCTACTGGTGACAGATAAATTAAACTGCATTTGTGTGAATGATTTTCTAAGGGACACTTAAGGACACAACTGCACATTTACATTAAATAAACGAAAGCAGAAAATCCAAAAATTATACAGAAAGGTTTTGATGACAAGGACCCCCAAATATGACGATCCCCTTGCAATGGATTCCCTTGCTATAATATTAAAAGGCAGCTATATATTTACATGTATAAAGACCCATTAATAGTGTGAGAGCAAATTAGTAAGTGTAATATTATTAACAAAACATTGTGTTTGCAAAATTAAATAATTGGCTTTTATATTGCCATTATACTAAATCCAAAAATTATTAAAATATTGCTTGGAAAATATTTACTTTGTATTCAGTTGACAGCATATCTTATTTTAACCCACTACTAGGAGTAACGTTGCATGTATAAATGTTAAAAAAAAAAAAAATTTATATGCAGTCTTTAGAAAGCATAATGAAACAGTAATGTATTTTTTGTGCACATTTTTTTCCCCCAAAATTTTTCACGGACCAAGCGAGGTTTAAATGAGTATGCATTACATAATGATTTTAACGTGGCAGTGGCATATAATCAGTATTGCTCCAAAACTTGTAGAGAAATCCATTAAATTTTTTCGATCTACTCACTAGAGAACTCGTTTGCTTGTCTTCATTTTGCAGACTTATCAAGTGGTTGGTTCTTCTTCTTACCTGTAATGGGTGGAGGGCAGTCCAGCTCAAAGGAGCATTGAGCCATACTGGGGTAAAATAACTTGTCAATTAGCGCCTCCTATTGTAAAGGCGTAAATGTGTTAATGGCAAATATGCGCCACGCTTTCTATGGGAAAGGGCCATTTGTCGGTGATTCGCCTCTCATAATGGCAAAGGCCTTAAAATTATGGAAATGATGATGTGCTTTCACCATTTATGCATGTGTTTTGAGTGTTGAATTGATGTGACTGGCCCAACAAAAGGTTCGACCTTGGCACACAATTTTTCGAACATACGTATCCCTTGACATCTGAAAGTGTTTAACCCCCAGCTGGTCATTAACGTGGGTCCTCACAATTTGCCAGAACAGTTTTGAGCACGGGTGGCTCCCAGGTATATGGAGGCTGGCAGTGTGTGGGCATCACCAGCCTGATCTCGCATAAAATTCAGCAAGTGCGTGCCGATTTTACTTTAGCTGAAATTTGAAGACACTGCCTCCAGAGGCTAAAGCGGTAAGTGTTTCAGAGCATATAAACAAGTGTGACATCCATTTATATCCAGGAGAGGTCGCCAGAAGCCAGTTTTCAGCTGAACAGTGTGCAAAACTGTGAAGAGAATTTTCTTTTTAATTTAATCTACCCCCCAACCAAAACCCAAATCTAACCATAGCCATTAGTAGAGACAAAATGCAATGTTAGGGATAAAAATACAACCTCCTTATCATGCTTGTGATTGTTTACACAAATGTAATCACTTCCTTGTTTGAATGGGGATTGAACTGTGGTCTCCCATGCAACTGACACAACGTGCTAACAGTCGTGCGACAAGGGAAAGTAATTGTTGTTAAGCTGTTCCAAATATGTCCGATGGGAGGTAGGTCGGCATCGAGTCGGCATACTGTTGCCGATCCTAGGGTACCGGAACTTTCGAAAACAGCATGTCAACTTCCCGTGTGATCATGTTGGCATCACAGCCTTTTAAGCCCTCATTATATCAGATCTTACGCTTATTCATTTAATAAAACAAGGTACAATTGCTCCAATCTTGGAAATAAAACTCTCCCCGAAACAGAGTTCATTTTGCTGCTCCCTCAAGATAATGCGCATGACGTAGTGGATGGAAACGCACAACGATTCGTATTTCTTTTTGTCAAATTTTTAGAAATGCACTTAAATTTGAAACATTTCTATGGAAACCCAGCTAGTGGAAGCAGTCAAGCTAACAAAAAAGTTTATGGATAATAACACAGCAAATACACCCTTCTCCAATCACTGTGTGTAACAGTAATTTCTAAATAATCCAGGAAGTCCAAAACAGCCTTCTCTTTAGCAACTGGTTTAAAAAGACCATATTATGCTAATTTACAAGTTCATAATTTTATTTTGGGGGTCTACTAGAATAGGTTTACATGCTTTAATGTTCAAAAAACAAATTTCTCATACTGTACATTTCTTTCCACTGCTCTTCATATGCTCTGATTTACCTCCCGTCTCTTTAAAACCCCCTTTCCAAAAAGCCCAGTCTGCTCTGATTGGTCAGCTGGCCTAGTCTGTTGTGATTGGTCAACTGTGAAGAGCATGTGTCACCCCTTACCATAACAGAGTTTCAGCTCCCGAGTCTTCCTGAGCAGCTGTAAACACTACTGTAACTATGGTAACAGTGGCGTCAGTTTTTGCCATACCAGCTCTAGCCGGAGTCCAATAATGAAAGTTTGGAAGAACATGCTGATCGACCCAAACCACCTTCGCAAGCAGGATGTTTCACAGTGGTATGTTTTAATTTAGTAGTTTTCTTACAGTACACTGTTGATTACTGTGAACCTAACAAAGCTTCAAGTAAAAGACAAGTAGCGCATCTAAGTTAGTCATCTTTTGCTGGAATGGGTGTAGCTTTTCGCCCGATATATGAACGGAGAACAGAGGCTTACTCCCGGTTGGACATTACCGAGTGTATTAGAGTTAGTGAGCAAGTTAGCCATAGACTACCGTGGATAGTGGCCGTAACATTACAGCTCGTAATTATATAAGACTCTTGAGATCGACCATTTTGTTACACAGTTTTAGGTAAAAGCCATCCCACAGCTGAATAGTAAACCCTTACCAAAACAATAACATTGCATAGCAAGTTACCCGAGCACTACTGTGGATTGCAGATGTAAAATTACTGTTTGTAAAAATAAATCCATCTCCACACTTGATCACTATTCATGATAGTAAGAATGACAAACAATCTGCATAATTTTACACAATTGTAGGTAAGCGGGCCCGCAGCTGGTTAGCAAAACTACTTCAACACAATAATATTAGCTAGCAGGTTAGCAGAGGCCTAAAGCTGTGCACTGGGTGTACAACATAAAACTCAGCATTTGAACTCTCGGTAGTAGATACATCCACAAATAAATCATACATACTTACAGGTTGTGATCCTGAAGCGCCAGATTGTCCCAACAAAGTGGGAACTGCACCATCTTTCAGGGGTAACGTCTTGAAAATCCGGCATTGTTTGGGGTTGTATTGCTGAGGAATAGTGGTAAAAATACATTTTAACCACTGATACTTCAATTTGTCTGCCTTTAGAAGTCCAAACAAAGAGGTTTTGTTTTCGCAGTGAAGAAAACAGTGTCTTCTCGACATGGCGACAACACTAACTCAACTCATCCCGGCCTCAGCTATAACTACGTTTGTTTGAGGGCGGGTCAACGTAGCCCTTAGGTGGGCATTATGCAAATGTGTTACGTAGTGACTTAGATACTTTACGGAAGAAATGGCTGGACTACAAACAAGCCGTTTCGTGTGTTCTTGAGCAGTGTTGTCTGTGGGAGAGAATAACTCCCTTTTGCGTGGACTTTGTGCTTTGTACATTTGCAGACCTTTTACATGCACAAAGAGCTATGTTATACACTAAAGGAAAGGTAAAATCCCAAAAAGCATAATAGGGCCTCTTTAAACTTGAATAAAGCACTCCCCTAATAGCTGTTTGGCTCTATGACTGTATGAAATTCAAGCAGATGGGTTCTCTTACCACTGCTACGCGGATAACACACAGCTCTATTTGTCTTTCCAGCCCAACAACACCACAGTGATAGCTCGAATCTCGTCCTGTTTGGCAGACATCTCGGCCTGGATGAAGGAACACCACCTGCAACTTAACCCAGTGAAGACTGAGCTCCTCGTCTTTCCAGCCAACCCTGCTGTTGAACACAACATTGCCATTCAGCTGGGTTCAACTAAAATAACGCCTTCCAAAACGGTCAGAAATCTAGGGTAACAATAGATAACCAACTCAATTTCACAGACCACATCTCAAAGACAGCACGATCATGTAGATTTATATTTTACAATATCAGGAAATAAGACCCTTCCTCTCTGAACAGTCACTTGTCATAACTAGACTGGACTACTGTAATGCTCTCATTGTAGGCCAACCTGCATGCGCTATTAGGCCCCTGCAAATGATCCAGAATGCAGCAGCATGTCTGGTCTTCAATCAATCAAAGAGAGCACGTTACACCACTCCTTGTCTCACTTCACTGGCTGCCGGTTGATGCATGTATCAAATTCAAGGCTCTGATGCTGGCATACAGAACAATCACTGGGTCTGCTCCAGCGTACCTAAAATCATTTCTGCAGAACTACATTCCCACCAGAAGCCTGCGGTCAGCTAATGAGCGGCACCTTGTTGTACAAACACAAAGAGGCACCAAAACACTTTCCCGAACTTTTGGTTTCACTACACCTCGTGGGTGGGATGACCTTCCCAACTCCATCCATGAAGCAGACTCACTCTCTGTCTTCAAAAAACGGCTAAAAACACATCTTTTCCATACACTCATAAAAAAAAAATAAAAAAAAAATGTATATATATTCTTGTTGCACTCTAATCTGATACTACTATTCTGCTGCTAGTGAAACTTGTAATGCAGCACTTTTCATACTGCTGCCTCCTTAAGATGAATGCTTATGATGTATTATTCCTCTTTTGTAAGTCGCTTTGGATAAAAGAGTCTGCCAAATGAATAAATGTAAATACTGTATCATGGCATATAATGGTCATTGTTTACCCTTTATTTTGTGTGCTTTATAGAAATGAGGGTTCAGGAAACCCGTTCAATCGAAAACAGTTGAATTTCTGCAATTCAGTTAGGCGATACAAATGGCACAAAAATTACACACTTTCCCTTTAAGTAAAAGAAAATTAGACATTGCAGTGTTGCTTTACATAATTCAAATGGTGAATTTAACGATGCAAATGGTAAATGTTAATGTGAAGACAAATAACTAAAATAATTTGGGTAATATCAAAACAGCTACAGTCAAATCCATTATAAGCCATATGGGACCACTCTAAAGAGTGGTGGTGGTGAAGTGGGCTAAAGCACATAACTGGTAATCAGAAGGTTGCTGGTTCAATCCCCACAGCCACCACCATTGTGCCCTTGAGCAAGGCACTTAACTCCAGGTTGCTCCAGGGGTACTGTCCCTGTAATAAGTGCACTGTAAGTCGCTTTGGATAAAAGCCAAATGCATAAATGTAAATGTAAGTAAATAACGGGCCTACAATTTTAACAAGACTGAATGGTAATGATATACACTAATATAGACTGATTAAATGCTCTTAAGAAAGAAAAAAGAAAAAAAACTTCCCTGTGCTTTTAACCATGGTTTAAAACAAACAAACAAAAAACAATATATGTTAATATATCATATAGTGAATTCTAGAAAACAATGATAAAATTAAAAAAAAAAAAAAAAAAAAAAACAGGAAAAGAAGAAAATACTCATTTATTTTTTAACTGTAATGCATGTAATATTCTCAGGCCCCTATTTATCATTGCTGCCAATTAAGGCTATGTGGAGAAAAAAACAACAGAAAGATTTGGGTTTTATTGCACTGTTAAGAACATTCCCTGAACCAATCTAAATCCTCCCCTACCAACCACTAACACTTTGGCTGTCACAGGGAACCAACTCTACCAAATAAGAGAGGCTCTATAAAAGCCATCTTGATAATATAATGTGTCGAAGAAAGATGAGCAGTGGTCAGAGTGAGAAGGGCTGTAGACTCAAATAGAGGTGGGTAAAAATATAGATTTTCCCATGCATCACAATTTTCATTTGAACAATTTCGATATTGATTCTTAAATCCCAAGAACTATCTTTTACTCTATGCACAGCCCTCTACACTGAGGAAATTAAATCGCATTCGCAGCCAAATTTCACACTATGCGACCAAAAAAATTACATATTTAGCAACTGGCTGGTAAATGTTCAGATTTCACTGACCAGTGATTGTGTAGTATAGTGGTGAAGTATTCAGCATAGAGATTCTCAGCGTGTTGAGAGTCAAAGTTGTTCTGTGTGATGTGTGTCCAAAGACGAGATCCACGCAACCCATTTGTCTTTGAACAATGTCTCTTTTAATACCATTTCTGTTCTTTACAATCAGTTGTTGATTAAAAACAACAAAAAATAAACATTTAATTCTAATCACGCAAAGCACGGATGAGATAAAGCCACTGGAGCCTCTCTCCTTAACACGTGCTCATTAACGGACACTTTTTACAGAACTGCCGGTTTTCTTAAAGCGACAGTGCCGGTTTTTAACATGTGTTCAACAAACCAATGTAAATATTTGTAAATAGTACAAATTATGCAATTAAACAATAAATATGTAACAAAATATAATACATGCAATATAATATCATATTAATTGATTGAATAAATTGATTGGTTAATTTTTATGTTATTGTTTTTCCTAGAATCTGGCTAAGTGAACATGCAACAAGAGAGAAAGAGGGAGATACACCATATGGATGGCTTAATGTAGCGCTTGCTGGTTTTTCTTTACACTGGACAGTGTCCAAGGCACCTATCTGTCTCACAATGAGTAGAGCCTGCAGATTGTGGTGGTGGTGGTGGTGGGGGATCGGGTGCTCTCTCCACTGGGTTAAAAAGGATAAATGCATTACCACCATCTTGTAATGGGTGAGAGCGCCTCTCACCTCTGAAAGTCTGATAATTACTTTACTAAGGCATAACAATGAATAGGCACAGTGCATGGGGGGAAATGCGAATAATATCACAATTCAATGGATGATCAGAATATCAGTAGTTCAAATCATAAAAAAAGTGTTGTCCAGTTGTTTTAGTTTGAAAGTTCACAGGAAAGAAAGGTAGACAGCACCCAAAGTCTGCCTCACCTAGATGATTCACACATCTGTTATCCTAGCAGTTTTATGTCCAGTCTTCTGTCTGCTTCCCTGAAACATTCAGGATGAATCACTTAAAAGATAGTGTGACTTTGTGACTGTAGTGTAGTCTAGCGGATACACAAGCATGCGCCGTATGCCCACCTATCTTTCTAAGAATTTTGCGTACGCTCACCTAAAATGAGTGATAATATGTATGGCTTCCAGAACAACGAGTACTGGAGTCGTCATAATTTGCACTGTACATTTACTTTGCTGCTAAACGTGAACATATTTATGCATTTAAATACAACTTAAAATATTTAACTTTAAGAAAGTACTGACTGCACACATGCTAGTTTTTGATGACTTTCCCAGATGCTGGAGAAGTTATCTGAAATGTCCAGTAATGTCATTTCTTTCTGCCTTTTACATCTGTCAGAAGAGCCTTTTTTCTTGTGAGATTAAATCTCAATGTATATTTTTTTAGTAAGAAAACAATTTCATACTAAGCACAGAGAAGCACATTATAGTACACAAAAAAAGTAATAAACAAATAATCATTATCTCTTATGTATATAGTAATATTTATACTGTAGTATAACATTACTACACTCATATTAGCTACAATGCTTAACAGTTTATGTATGTATTAGTTTATTAATTTGAATTAACACAAAGTGTTAACCATTTTACTAGTAATACAAAGAACATTTAATCAAGCCTATTAATTTAAATAGATATATATATACTACTATATGGTTTTTAGTTGTGTACTGAAAACCATGCCAGCAAGAAACTTTCTTACCCTGACATGCATTTTGTATGCTCATAAAGGACTATGATTACAACAGACCATAAATTGTGGAAAAAAAATGTAAACTAACCACTTTAAGGCTTTTTCACCTTTAAGACCTCAAGCACGTAGTTTGCATTTTTCACAAACCGTTGTGAAATCTTTCGTCGTTGTGCAGACTAAACTGAAAAAGCTAGCTGAATGCAAAACTTACTTTAACAATGTTGTGCATTTAAGCAAAAACCACCTGCCACTAAATGAAAATATGGGCCAACAACCCCTACATTTTTAGCCATGATTTCACCAAATACCACTATGGATAAGGATTTATCTGACAAAGTTCATAAGATACAGTGTCATGAGAGACTGACGAAACTTTTAAATACCTCATTTATATCATAGAATGAACACAAATAAATGCTTTAGGCTCAATGCAAGGAGTGTCTCTCAGTAGAGCAAATAGTGACTGTATCACATATAGGCCTACAGTAAAATAAGCCACACTGAGTGAAATTAACTTTGACCTGCTAGTGCTTGTATTCATCATAGCCTACAACACAGAGACTGGATTTGAAAATAATGATTGAACTAAATGCTGAGCAATTTCCTAATATTGGCAATTAAAAGGAAGGTCCACTTATAATTTTTGTGAAGTTTTTTTTTTGCACCAAAACAGTCATAATTTAGTCATATAATAATTTTCCACCCTGTCTCTGGCCCTGTCTGAAACGCTCGATTTTAAGCTGTCTGGCCCTTTAAGACTTCAATGTAAATGCCCCTGTTGCGATTAGCTAACATTGTGCAGCCCTTCTAATACAGCCATATCTGAAACTCATTCGAAAGAAAATGAAAAAAAACTCCATACAACATTATAAAACTACATTTCAGGGTTAAAACATAACATACACCCAACACATTTCATCTGAATGTATCAAACTGTTCACTCAAGCACAGCATAAACCGACATGACGGGAAACATTTGTGAACGGAATTAGTAACTTATGGTTTTTAAACTGCCCCATCTTTCAATAACAGTTCCTTTGCAAAGCTTGAATCATATTGTGACTGGTTCACAAGCAATCCACGCTGATATGAGCCAAAAACACTCACAAGCCACACTGAAATCTTCTGAAAATGCAAACGTAATGTAGTTCATGATGATGTTGGGTGCTTCAACAGGCCAAAGCAGAGACACTGGTCTTCACCAGAGTGACATCTTGCATTTTCCTGGTATGTTTACAAACAGAACGGCATGTGTTTCTCCCAGTCAGTGGCAGCGGCAGAATGAGACGCGTTTTTGTTGCGCTTGTACCATTCTCAAAACGCGTTGTGTGGAAACACATCAATATGATCGAAGATGTCCATCTAGTACATGTTTACAAAAGAGCAACAATTAAAAATATCACAGATGGGTGCAAAAACAGTCCAGGATGCTTTCAAAACAGCAAGATGAAAAAGAATGGGAGTGTCCTTTTTATTATAACTTAAGTTATAACTTGACATTGCGTCTTTTAAAAGTGGTACAAGGGGGCCTGGGTAGCTCAGCAAGTATCGACGCTGACTATCACCCCTGGAGTCACGAGTTCGAATCCAGGGTGTGCCGAGTGACTCCAGCCAGGTCTCCTAAGCAACCAAATTGGCCCAATTGCTAGGGAGGGTAGAGTCACATGGGGTAAACTCCTTGTGGTCGCTTTAATGTGTGGTTCTCGCTCTTGGTGGGGCACATGGTGAGTTGTGCGTGGATGCCGCGGAGAATAGCATGCAGCCTCCACACACGCCATGTCTCCGCAGTAACGCGCTCAAAAAGCCATGTGATAAGATGTCGATTGACAGTCTCAGATGCGGAGGCCACCCGGACTGAGGCGAGTCACTATGCCACCATGAGGACTTAGAGCGCATTGGGAATTGGGCGTTCCATATTGGGGAGAAAAGGGGAGAAAATCAAAAACAAAAAAGTGGCATGAGATGTATGATAAGGCCATATCTCTCCCTCCTCTTCACCTGTGTGACTGAGTGCCAGTGGGCGGGGCAAAGGGTGAAATGACGAAAAATAGGCATTGATGTCTTGCTGAAGTAGCAGTCATATACAGATGTATTTAGTCCTTGTGACGTCACAAGTTCCCTAAATTCCAAATGAGCCATTTTGCAGCTTGGTTTAAATAAATGTTCTTTTTCTATTAAGGAGGAAGTTTTCAGTTCTGAAACTTACAGTAGGTTTTTATAGTACAATGACCTCTTATATGTCAAAAGATCAAGGGAAATTGTATTCCTCATGTCATGACCTCTTTAAATGTTCCTGCTCATCCGCAACAGATGCGTTTGAGCTCATAATGTTAAAGTACTTGAGTGCTTCATTTTCACTCTCTCTCCTTAACAGTTTTCTGAAACTGTTAACTGTCTTGTCTAATGATAAAAGGCAAATATAAAAAAAATGCCATCATACAGTGCATCCGTAAATTATTCACAGCGCTTCACTTTTTCCACATTTTGTTGTTACAGCCTTATTCCAAAATGGATTAAATTCATTATTTTCCTCAAAATTCTACAAACAATACCCCATAATGAAAAAGTGAAAGAGGTTTGTTTGAAATCTTTGAAAATGTATTAAAAAAAAAAAAAAAAAAAGAAAATCACATGTACATAAGTATTCACAGCCTTTGCTCAATACTTTGTTGAAGCACCTTTGGCACCAATTACAGCCTCAAGTCTTTTTGAGTATGATACTACAAGCTTGGCACACCTATTTTTGGGCAGTTTCTCCCATTCTTCTTTGTAGGACCTCTCAAGCTCCATCAGGTTGGATGGGGAGCGTCGGTGCACATCTCCAGAGATGTTCAATCGGGTTCAAGTCTGGGCTCTGGCTAGACCACTCAAGGACATTCACAGAGTTGTCCCGTAGCCACTCCTTTGTTATCTTGGCTGTGTGCTTAGGGTCGTTGTCCTGTTGGAAGATGAACCTTCGCTCCAGTCTGAGGTCCAGAGCACTCTGGAGCAGGTTTTCATCAAGGATGTCTCTGTACATTGCTGCATTCATCTTTCCCTCGATCCTGACTAGTCTCCAAGTTCCTGCCGCTGAAAAACATCCCCACAGCATGATGCTGCCACCACCATGCTTCACTGTAGGGATGGTATTGGCCAGGTGATGAGCGGTGCCTGGTTTCCTCCAGACATGACGCTTGCCATTCAGGCCAAAGAGTTCAATCTTTGTTTCTCATGGTCTGAGAGTCCTTCAGGTGCCTTTTGGCAAACTCCAGGCAGGCTGTCATGTGCCTTTTACTGAGGAGTGGTTTCCGTCTGGCCACTCTACCATACAGGCCTGATTGGTGGAGTGCTGCAGAGATGGTTGTTCTTCAGGAAGGTTCTCCTCTCTCCACAGAGAAACGCTGGAGCTCTGTCAGAGTGACCATCGGGTTCTTGGTCATCTCCCTGACTCCCTGACATCTCCCCCGATCGCTCAGTTTAGCCAGGCGGCCAGCTCTAGGAAGAGTCCTGGCGGTTCCAAACTTCTTCCATTTATGGATGATGAAGGCCACTGTGCTCATTGGGACCTTCAATGCTGCAGAACTTTTTCTGTACGCTTCCCCAGATCTGTGCCTCGATACAATCCTGTCTCGGAGGTCTACAGACAATTCCTTGGACTTCATGGCTTGGTTTGTGCTCTGACATGCACTGTCATGGCAAAGGCTGTGAATACTTACGTACATGTGATTTTTTTTTTCTTTTTTTATTTTTAATAAATTTGCAAAGATTTCAAACAAACTTCTTTCACGTTGTCATTATGGGGTATTGTTTGTAGAATTTTGAGGAAAATAATGAATTTAATCCATTTTGGAATAAGGCTGTAACATAACAAAATGTGGAAAAAGTGAAGCGCTGTGAATACTTTCCGTATGCACTGTATATCATCTGCATATATGCAGATATCTCGTTTAAACAGATTTAATTCACAAACCTCACGAAACTTGCGCAAATCCATTTTCTTCTTGTAGAGCACTTGTATATATTCCTCTTAAGCATGTTTTATAATAGCCTAAATCAAAACCGTGTCCCTCTGAATCACGAATGTTGTGAGACAGTCAGTCCGTGACACTCCAAGCAGGCGATCCAGACCAAGAAAACTAAAAACGGACAGTAGATTGCTGTGCGCTGGAGCAGCTTGTTGGGAGCCAACAAGCAAAGCATAACGCAGTGGTACACTGGCAAGAGAACAGATGCAGATCATTTTGAATGGATGTCTATGGAGGAGATGCTTCAGTACGCTGAATAAGCTGCCTCTGTGAGGAAACTTAATGAACTGACCACCTGTTCACTAATCTTAAACATGTTTGTTTTTTTAATCCTCTTTTCTCCCAATGTTGGAATGCCCAATTCCCACTACTTTAGTAGGTCCTTGTGGTGGCACGGTTACTCACCTCAATCCAGGTGGCGGAGGACAAGTCTCAGTTGCCTCTGCTTCTGAGACCGTCAATCCGCGCATCTTATCACGTGGCTTGCTGTGCAAGACACCGCGGAGACTCACAACATGTGGAGGGTCATGCTAAACTCCGCAATCCATGCACAACTTACCACGCGTCCCATTGAGAGTGAGAACCACTTAATCGCGACCACAAGGAGGTTACCCCATGTGACTCTACCCTCCCTAGCAACCGGGCCAATTTGTTTGTTTAGGAGACCTGGCTGGAGTCACTCAGCACACCCTGGATTCGAACTCATGACTCCAGGGGTGGTAATCTTAAACATGTTTTACACTAAACAATCCTTTTAGAGTAAACTACATGTGGACTTCGATGATAAAATAGCTGTTTTATAAGAGAAGTCACTGACTTTTTTGTAAAAGGTAGGTGTCAGTTTACAACTCAACCCATTAATTTGTATGGTATGATTCACAAACTATGATTCGCTGTCGTAATACCCTAAACGCAGTTCATTCAGTCAGAGCCATTGTATGATTGGCTTTAAACACTGGTGAGATTTCAGATGACCCCCATACTCTCCCAGCAAGTACTGACATCATTGCCGGTGTGAATGATACAGGGAGACTGGTGGGTCAACAATGTTTGTTGCCCTGTTGTACTTTACCACACTATCATAGATTATGCAGTAAATGTAATGTTCATCTATTGAAAAATGTCCCATGATTACACTGACTCCCGCTTCATCTTTACAAGCTGTGCTTTTTATTCTGTGCTGCTGAAAGGACGTGACACGCAGCCTAAAGCAGCCCTCTAGTGGCGGATGAATGTATAGAAAGTATTTTTGATTTTCTGCTGATTGCTTTCATGATTACTGAACACATTTGTTCTGAAATTGATTAATCGATGATCGATAAGCTTAATCAATCAAATTACTAATGACAAATAATCGATCATCGATTATTCATAAAACTTCCCTAGGTTCAATACAAGTTGAGCTCAGTCGACAGCATTTGTGGCATAAATGTTGATTATCAAAAAAAAAAAATTAAGACTCATCCCTCATTAATCTGGATACATTTGAAACGCTCTCCATTCACACTGCCATTTTCAAGTGTTTTCCAAAAGTTGCTTGTCAACACTGAAACATATGAAAACTCAAATCCCCATACTGCACATGCGAGTGAGAGAGAGAGAGAAAAAAAAAAAAAAAAAAAAAAACCGCTGTTCCATTTACACTCTGTAACACAATTGTCCTTGTGTTCTGTCTCCGGACCACAATTCCGAGTAAACTTCCCGTCGTATTTGAAGGAATGCAATGTGAAGGTTGTACAAAGTAACATTTATCTTTAACAACAACATCAAAGTCAACTGCAGGCACAATAACGCCGCCACAACATGGGCCGCCATCTTGATTGCTTGACTGCGTCACATGACAACAAATACATCATCGTTTTCAGATATCTCCTTCCCCCCCCCCCATCAACACTATAACGCAAAGACACCATTTTCAAATTTAACCACTTGAAAGAGCGTCTTCGAAAAGCTCAGTTTTGCTGTCAAAAACGTAGTCTCAGTGTGGACGGATGGCCAAAACGTAGAGAAAATTAGATGTTTTCAAACGAAAACATATTAGCGTGGACGTGGCCTAAGGCACTTGCAAATGAAGTGAATCGGGACAGTTTATAAACATTAAAATACACAGTATTTCAAAAGTATAGCCACAAGAACTGTGTACGTGTTAACATGATTTTAGTGTGATAAAACCAGGGATTTACCAGTGTTACAGCATCTACCAGATCTCAGGGTTTACAGGCGTTATGTCGTCACAACAACAGTTGTAATATTGGATGTAACTTCACACAGATAAGGTAAGTGATATTATCACACTAAAATCATGTTATCACTTATAATATTTATGTCTTGTGGCTATAATTTTGAAAAAGAGTGTATTTTAATATTTGTGGACAGGCCCCAATCACTTCAATAGTAAGTGCCTTACTGTAACTGCAATTTCTGTTTATGAGTGAGGAATCTAAATAATTTTTCTGTATTAATTAACATTAAGCCACAAATGCTGTCGATTGAGCTTAATTTGTTTTGTACCTGGAAAATCCCTTTATGAAATATCCAGTAAAGCATTGATTCTAAAGAGAACTGCATTATAAGATCAATGATTTGGTCTGTGAGGGTCAACGAGAAAAGATATAGAAAGAGTGAGAGAGTGAGGGAGAGCAAGACAAAGAGACGTTCTGCATGCAGTGTATGCAGACTTGTGTCTATGAGGGTGCCTGAATCTTTATGCAGGTTGTAAATGACAGCACAGTAGTGCAGACAGCCATGAAAGGTAGCTGCCTCTGGAAACATGAGTCACAGATCTAACTGTTAGAACATTTAATTAGCATTGCTCATTAAACACAGAGACTTGGTGAACTTTAGTCCTACTGTGCTGCATCTATAGGCTAATTATTCTCTTCCTATTGCTAGTAAACTTAGGAAAGTGATGATGACTGGACTTTTTTTAGTCTCTGGGACATGACTCATTTAGTGCAGCCGAGATTACAGCAAAGTGCTGATGCTACAAAGGTGTTAATGGCGCAGATCTGCCCGTATGGAGAAAACAGACTCGTGCACACTTTTCTCCAATCCCCTTCTTTCAATTTTCTATTGACTACAGTTAATGTAATCTGTAATACAATACAAGTGCCTGGGAATGGATTTAATTATCATAGGATTTAAACTTTAGGGAATACAGCTGCTGAAACGTTGGCAAGCATCACGTTTCAAATATCCTACGTGCGATTATTGTATCAGATGAAATTTGTTAGGTTTAGCAAGTCTATCAGTGACAAATGGTTCTTCTGAGAAATAGCAAAATGATGGACAACAGTTGCATAACAGAAGTGCATAAGAGCTATGCCAAGCTGGCTGTGATCACAGAAATCGCTCCTATACTGGCTCTATTCTACTGCTTCAATTACAGTGGAATGTAAAAATGTGCTAATTCATAGCCGTCATAATGGAACACAGATCAAGAGTTAGAATAAAAGCTAATTTGCAAATAAACCAAACCCAATTTAAACCCACAAGTTAGCCCAGATGTACAGCGTGCATGGACTCGCTTAATCTTACGGAGTATCATAGCCATGTGAAAATTAACATGCCACCGCCAGAAAACATCACCGTTCTCCCCTGGGGTCATTTTTTAACCCTGAGCTTCTCATTCACACATGTTTGGTGTCAGGCTGTATAGGCTGAACCGTAGGTGAACAAACAACTCAGTTCATGTTGTGTGTTACAAAACATCACCAAGCAAATTCACTGCAGAAGTTATACTGCACTGATTACAAATAAAATAAAACCCTTATTTGCCAAGAAATTTAGGGTGTGCTAGATTTTAATGCAATATAAAAGCCACTTTAGATGTGGCTGGCAATCCTGACTGTCACAAGGTCATTGTCGCAACAGCCAATGTTGATGCCAAAGTTTTGCAACCACCTACAAAACTCCCAGCATTACAGCTCTTTACACTCGCAGACTAAAACGAACAACCTGGAAACAGAGGCAGTGATGCATGCATGCCTTTCAATGTAAATCTCAGAGTCATTCATTGAGAAAAGAAAACATTCAATGCAAACAAAACTCTCATCTTGTTGTTCAAGCATGCCTATCCTTTTCTTAGCCAATACTGATGCAATCACATTGTGGGCCACACATTATTAAAATTTACAGGCTATTCACAAGGAGAGAATAATTACACGTTGTGCTGCAGCCACTTTGTCCAATTGTTTTTTATCAAATGTTGGATCTTTGTTGCTACTCGTATTCAAGCGTCAAGGAAAAAGAACATTACATTTCAAACCCACCCTGTTGAGAATCACCCCTGACCTCTGAGAAACTTGGGAGGGCTTGTAAAATGGAAAACTTGTACAGACAAGGGTGTAGATTTGGCTTGAACATTTGGGGGGAAAGGGGGTGGGGGGGGGGTTGCAGCATGAAGCATTTACATGTTTCCATTGATCATGGTTATCTAAACATTAGAATTAATTAGTATTATTATTTAGTATACTAACGGAGTTCCCCTGTTAAAGGAATATTCTGGGTTCAATACAAGTTACTCTCAATCGACAGCATTTGTGGTGTAATGCTGATTACCACAAAAAAATAATTTCATCTCGTCCGTCCATTTCTTTAAATAAAGCAAAAATCTAAGTTACAATGAGGCACTTACAATGGAAGTGAATGGGGCCCATTTTTGGAGGGTTTAAAGGCAGAAATGTGAATCTTATAATTGTGTAAAAACACTTAATTCTTCTTTTAAAACTCATGTATTATTTGAGCTGTAAAGGTGTTTAAATCGTAATTCTTTCAGTCATTTTTGGGTTTGTTGACATTACACCATCATGGCAATGAAGTTGTAAAATTGGCTATAACTTTACACAGAAAAGCTTAGTAAGTGATTTTATCACACTGAAATCATTTTAACACCCATATTGTTTATGTCTTGTGGCTATAATTTTGAAACAGTTTGTATTTTAACATTTACGGATTAGTCCCATTCACTTCCATTGTGCCTCACTGGAACCCAGATTTTTTTTTTAATGATAAGTGGGGCCAAGTCAAAATAAATGTTTGAGGTAATCAACATTAACTTGTATTGAACTCGGAATATTAACACTTGGTAAAAGAGGCGTTTTAACGCGCCAATATCCTGTGACGTGTACTGAACATGTGCCAGGAATGATAAGGCTCAAATACAGTCACTGTGACTTATCTCAAAGAAAAGCCAAGCGCTTAACACTTTAACACATCTCCGCACCCAAGTAGTCTCAAATGACAAAAAGGAGCAAACAAATATGAACACAAATGAGTATTAATATTGCTCAATAATGCGCGAGTAAAATGTGCGCTTGTATGTACGTGAGCAGAGGGGGAGGGGCTAAACGTGGACTCGAATGTTTTAATCAAATACCTGACAGAAAACTACTTGTAACACTTCTTAAATGTTCTCAAATATCCTTTTAAAATATGTGTTTGTCAATACATTAGGTGGGATTCGCTAAACACATGTTGCTTTTTGTACCACGTAATTCTTCAGTGTGCAGACGGGATTTCACAGCTGCAAATCACTGTAAACTGTGTCCATGTGAAGAAGCCAACTGGGCTTCTGTAAGCGGGTATCGCTCAGTTTATCGCGAGAATACCCACAACTAATCCTATTCGTATGTTGGCTACATGCAGCGTTATTCCCAGTGTCTTTTAAATACTTATATCATTTTATGCCCGATCATGTGTGTAAAAGAAACAACGGCAAAGTTGCTATGGAGCCTTGGACACCATGCTGTGGTAAACGTACCTGTTCCCGTCTCTTCTGCCAGCGGCCGCAGGGGCTTTCCTCCAGGATTTCACTCTCATCCTCGCTCTCCTCCTCTTTGCCCCCGGACCCCGATATCCTCTCCGGTACGGACATCGTCATCTTACCCTAGCGTGCTCTTGTAACGGCTCCTTTAAGACCAACTGAGCACGCAGCAGGACCTTTGAAGGTTTGCAGCGATATTGTAGCTGCAAATATGTATCATTGACAAATATAAAGTATTGCCGATCACTGTTGCACGTTATATAGTTGAATCGTCCACTACATAAAGTACTGCAACGTACTCCTAAATTATACGATTCGTGACCGTTTTAAAGCGCGGTAAAATATTCAGCGTTATGGTGAATTTAATCCCATCCTCAAAGATTCTTGGAAACAAGGATAAGGCTCCTGTGAGCAGACAGTCTCAATCGCAGTCTACACAACACATAGTCAATGTCCAAGAGCCCGACCAACAAGCATCATGTCATCTCTGTATAGCTTTCCCTACTGGCCCACTACTAGTGCTATCTGAATTTCCTCCTTTTAATTTGCTACCGTAAAGTTTAGACAATATGCACAGTCATAAAAAGGGCTCCACTGTCGTGTGCTAATACTTCTAGTGCATGTCAGATTACTTAACCTCAGTCATCATTTACATAATAAATGGATTTCATAATTGCATAAATGTGTGTGAATACACACACACACACACAGGCGGCCAAAAGTTTGGAATAATGTACAGATTTTCAAGTTTCAAGTTTTATTAGTCACATACATAACCATACACAGTACGACATGTAGTGAAATTCTTGGTACGACTTTTCTCCCCCCAATTTATGATAAAAAAAATAGACAGATAGATAGATAGATAGAGAGTAGAAATAGAAGTAAAAAAAAATTACATTACAATTAAAAATTTTAATATTGCTTCAAGTGTGTGGTGTTGAATAGAAACTAGTCCTGGTGTTGACCTTGATTCAGGACACGGATGGCCTGGGGAAAGAAGCTCCTTCTCATTCTCTCTTTTTTGGCCATCAGGGAGCGGAAGTGTTTCCCTGACCGCAACAAGGAGAAGAGTCCATTATTAGGATGGTTGACGTCTTTCATGATCTTCCTGGCTTTGGTCCAGCATCGTTTGCTGTAGATGGACTGCAGGTCAGGGAGTTTGATGTGGGTGATGCGCTCAGCTGATCGCACCACTCTTTGTAGAGCCAGTCTATCTTGTTTTGTGCAGTTTCCGAACCAGGCTGTGATGTTTCCTGTCAGGATGCTCTCAATGGTGCAGGTGTAAAAGTTTTTTAGCACCATAGAGTGCAGTTTAAAGTCCTTTAAGCGCCTAAGGTGGTAAAGATGCTGACGGGCTTCTTCACTATGGTGTTAATGTGGCAGGTCCATGACAGATCGTGTGAGATATGTATGCCAAGATATCGGAAACTGTCCACTCTCTCCACTGCGGCCCCGTTGATCATAATGGAGTGGTAGTTCCTCGCCTGCTTTGTGCTGAAGTCCACTATCAGCTCCTTTGTCTTGCTGACATTTAAAAGGAGGTTGTTCTCCTGGCACCAGTCCTCCAGGCCTTTGGTCTCCTGCAGATAGGCCCTCTCGTCATTATCAGAGATCAGGCCTACCACAACAGTATCGTCAGCAAACTTGACAATGGTAGTGGAGTTGGAAGTGGCCACACAGTCATAAGTGTACAATGAGTACAGCAGGGGGCTTAGAACACTCTGTAGCCCCCCAGGGTTGTGTGTCCTGAGGGTGAGGGGGGGTTGAGACATGTCTGCCCACCCTTACTGCTTGTGGCCTGTCAGTCAAGAAGTTGGAGATCCACTGACGCAAAGATGGACTAAATCCTAGGTCCTCCAACTTGGTGGTGAGTTTAAAGGGAATTATAGTATTAAAAGCTGAACTGTAATCAACAAACAGCATTTTAACATAATTTCCTTTCCTCTTTTTTGATTTTGCTCTTATGAAAAGAATTTGGAATTTTATTCACCAAAGTGGCATTCAACTGATCACAATGTATAGTCAGGACAGTAATAACGTGAAAAATTACTATTACAATTTGAAAAAAATGTTCAGAACTTCTTAAACTACTTCAAAGACTTCTCATCAAAAAATCCTCCACATGCAGCAATGACAGCTTTGCAGATCCTTGGCATTCTAGCTGTCAGTTTGTTCAGATACTCAGGTGACATTTCACCCCACACTTCCTGTTGCACTTGCCATAGATATGGCTGTCTTGTCGGGCACTTCTCACACACTTTACAGTCTAGCTGATCCCACAAAAGCTCAGTGGGGTTAAGATCCATAACACTCTTTTCCAATTATCTGTTGTCCAATGTCTGTGTTTCTTTGCCCACTCTAACCTTTTCTTTTTGTTTTTCTGTTTCAGAAGTGGCTTTTTCTTTGCAATTCCTCCCATAAGGCCTGCACCCCTGAGTCTTCTCTTTCTTGTTGTACATGAAACTGGTGTTGAGCTGGTAGAATTCAATGAAGCTGTCAGCTGAGGACATGTGAGGCGTCTATTTCTCAAACTAGAGACTCTGATGTACTTAACCTCTTGTTTAGTTGTACATCTGGGCCTTCCACATCTCTTTCTGTCCTTGTTAGAGCCAGTTGTCTTTTGTCTTTGAAGACTGTATTGTACACCTTTGTATGAAATCTTCAGGTTTTTTTTTTTGGCAATTTCAAGCATTGTATAGCATTGATTCCTCAAAACAATGATAGACTGATGAGTTTCTAGAGAAAGCTGTTTCTTTTTTGACCTCATATTGACCTTAAGACATTCCAGTCTATTGCATAATGTGGCAACTCAAAAACAAACACAATGTTAAGCTTCATTTAACGAACCAAATAGCTTTCAACTGTGTCTGATATAATGGCAAGTGATCTTCTAGTACCAAATTAGCAATTTAGCATGATTTCTCAAGGATAAGGTGTTGGAGTGATGGCTGCTGGAAATGGGTCTGTCTAGATTTGATAAAAAATTTATAATATTTCACCATATGTACATTACATTTTGGTTACTTTAAACCTGATTTTGCACTTACATTAAAGCACTGGAGTCGTATGGACCTTCGAAGTTCTGGTCACCATTCACTTGCTTATTCTTCAAATAATCTTCATTTGTGTTCAGCAGAATAAAGAAAGTCATACACATCTGGGATGGCATGAGGGTGAGTAAATGATGAGAGAATTAAATTTTTTTGCTGAACTATTCCTTTACCGTACTAGACAAACCATCACACCTTTAAGGTATTAGATACAATCAGCTAGACAGCATAGATAAGATAGCCTAGATACAGTACCAAGGGTGTAGCCAGAAAAGTACTTTTGGGTGGGCCTCAATAAAAATTGATGTGCCAAGTTTTTGCTCAATTTTTTTATTTTTTTTTTTTGTACCAAATTTTCCTTAACAACAGAGGAAGCGGTGCATTCAAAAGGTTATTTCACACTTTCAGAAATCAGAATTTATGCATTTTATAAACATATGTTTGAAGTCAAAGAATAATCTCTAATATTTTGGGTGGGCCCACGCCCATGTTTCAAACTGCTCAGTCATACGAGATTGTTCTAGCTTGTTTTCATCAAGACACACACAATCACACGACTAGTATAAGTATATCCATATAAATCAGATTTGAGCATTATCTGGCCCCTGCATGATCCACCTCCGGTGGAGGGCCAGTGTAATAATACAGCTCTAGCTACGGCATCTCCGTTTGGACAAAAAGTATCGTTTTCAGTCCATCAATGACGATGGGTGACACGATTTTTGAAGAATTAGAAGATTTGATGCATTTTTCTGTCGCCGATTTACCATCTCGTGGATATGCAGTGATGGAGGAGATCCGGCGACAAGGGAAACTCTGTGATGTTACCCTAAAAGTACTGTTATTTCCTTTGTTAAGAGTGAATTGTCTAGTGAAATGCTAATCAAGTAGCAATGGGCTGTCAGCATGGGAGAGGCTAGTGAAGTACAGACATTGCTAGCAGAAGAGCTGTTAAAGGTTGTCAGTCGTTCATATCGGTGTTTTCCATGGTCTCTTGTTGCAAACAGCTCCTGAAATTGATCATTATACTTTTTATATCACCTTTGCAGGAGTATTGTCAATCCAGTGTTATGTAGTTAGCCATGTAGAGCTAACATCATCCTCAGCAGCACACTTTAGGATGTATAGCATAATCTAGACTACAAAAGCACTGTAGAAGATATAACGACATGCTGTTGTTATTTTTACTATTTACATTTACCTGAAGATATACTGGAAACAACAAAGTTTTGGCCATGAACTTTTTTTATGCCTAATGTGTTAATGTCAAGCTGATTTGAGTAGAAACACCTGTGACAACCAGTCATTCAAGACATATTGGGTTAAGCTGGTTATCTTTTTTGTAGTTCTGGTACTTATTTATTTTTTGATTGACTGACTTGCAGAAGTACCATGGTACTACCATGTTGTTGTTGTTGTTGTTGTTTTTTGGAGATGTGCAATGGTTTTACCATTGGTTGTCATGGTGTTCTTGGAAGTACTTTAGAGTACTATTTGAAAACCATGGTAGTGTATAACGGTGCTAAAGGCCCCTCCGTAGTAAAAGGCACTTTTGATTTTATTTTCTACCAAAAACAGCAACAAAAAACTTCCACAGTACTTTCCTTAACACCTGTTTGTCACTATAATGTAAATTAAATATTCCTGATCCATGAGATCATTGCGTGTGATGTCTAAAGATTGACTTTGAGGTAATTTGATCTAATATTAAATATTTTTTAAAACTTTGCAAATATATGTAGATAATGAAAATCCCTGAAATTATGACATTTATTTTGAGCCGAAATACTTATTTATCATTTACAGTTTTGTTCAAGGTGATTAAATCAAAAGTTTTTTTAATAACTGTCCACTAATTAAAAGGATGGTATTTGGGGTAAAAAAAAAAAGAAAAAAAAAGTGCCCCTATAAAACACATTGTTTTTCTTAAGTGGGGCTAATAGATTTGTTGTGAAAAATGTGTTGTCTGATCTAAAATGGTAAACCCTTTTCTAAAGTAGTTATTTTGAATAAGTTTTATCTTAATTTGTTACTCAAAAAAGCATCTTGCTCACCACTGGAGTTGCGAGTTCGAATCCAGGGTGTGCTGAGTGAATCCAGCCAGGTCTCCTAAGCAACCAAATTGGCCCGGTTGCTAGGGAGGGTAGAGTCACATGGGGTAACCTCATCGTGGTCACTGTAATGTGGTTCTCGCTCTCGGTGGGGCGTGTGGTGAGTTGTGCGTGGATACCACGGAGAATAGTGTGAAGCCTCCACACGCGCTATGTCTCCGCAGAAACGCGCTCAACAAGCCACATGATAAGATGCGCGGATTGACGTCTCAGACGCGGAGGCAACTGAGATTCGTCCTCCGCCACCCGGATTGGGGCGAGTCACTACGCCACCATGAGGACTCAGAGCACATTGGAAATTGGGCATACCAAATTGGGGAGAAAAATCTTGCTGTCTCAAAAGTGTTTGCCTAAGTTGACAAATTTTACCCTATAACTACTGTCCCTATATTACAAGATATCACTTTACCCCACCCGGGGGCCTTTTAACTCAAGTGTGGGGTAAAAGTCTCCCTTATCACCTTTAAAAAAAAAAAAAAAAAAAAAAGAATTATTCCTTTATTATTTATTATGTCATTTTTTTCTTCTCATTGTATTGCTTCATCAATATTAAATAAAAAGAAGTGTATTTTTTCGAACTTGATACACTTTGTGACAGGAAAGAAAAGCAAATTTTCCTTAAGGTGTGCCTTTAGCCCAATTGTACCCTACATATCAAAGTACCATGGTATTCTCTGATACCATCAGTATACCATAGTACCACCAGTACTTATTTGCAAGGGTAGAATTAAGTGAATCTTAATTATGTTATCCCTTAATTTTAATTAAGGGAGTTAATCTTGCTGTTAGTTAGCAGTTCATTAACATGTTTATATATTCATATACATATATTAAGCTTAGTGCTCCTACAGTTGTGTCTGTCTGTACACTAATGGGATCATAACCCCTTCAGATTTACATTCCATGCTCTTTAATACCAGAACCTGTAACATTGTTATAAAATGACTCCCCTTCATTCCACTTTGCTGCTTCAAACTTCAAGTTCTGAATTTTTGACATAAAAAAATTTCATTTTACGATAAATCCTTGTCTTTCAGCACATATATACTGATCAGCCACAACATTAAAACCACCTGCCTAATATTGTGTAGGTCCCCCTAGCGCCAATGTATGTATTCTGAGATGCTATTCTTCTCGCCACAATTGTACAGAGCGGTTACCGTAGATATTTTCAATTCGAACCAGTCTGGCCATTCTCTGTTGACCTCTCTCATCAACAAGGCATTTCCATCCACAGAACTGTCGCTCACTGGATGTTTTTTGTTTTTGTCACCATTATGAGTAAATTCTAGAGATTGTTGTGTGTGAAATTCCCAAGAGATAAGCAGTTACAGAAATAGTCAAACCAGCATGTCTGGCACCAACAATCATCCATGCGATTATCTAATCAGCCAGTCATGTGGCAGCAGTGTATAAAATCATGCAGATTCAAGTCAAGAGCTTCAGTTAATGTTCACATCAACCATCAGAATGGGGAAAACATGTGGTCTCAGTGATTTGGACCGTGGCATGATTGTTGGTGCTAGATGGGCTGTTTTTTTTTTCATCCCCTTTTCTCCCCAATTTGGCATGCCCAATTCCTACTACTTACTAGGTCCTCATGGTGGCATAGTAACTCACCTCAGTTTCTGAGACAGTCAATCCGCGCATCTTATCACGTGGCTCGCTGTGCATGACACCGTAGAGACTCACAGCACGTGGAGGCTCATGCTATTCTCCGTGATCCACGCACAACTTTCCACGCGCCCCATTGAGAGCGAGAACCACTAATCGCAAACACGAGGAGGTTACGCCATGTGACTTTACCCTCCCTAGCAACTGGGACAATTTGGTTACTTAGGAGACCTGGCTGGAGTCACTCAGCACACCCTGGATTCGAACTCGCAACTCCAGGGGTGGTAGTCAGCGTCAGTACTCGCTGAGCTACCCAGGCCCCCAACCTAGATGGGCTGGTTTGAGTATTTCTGTAACTGCTGATCTCATAGGATTTTCACACACAACAGTCTCTAGAATTTACTAGAACAAAAAACATCCAGTGAGGGGCAGTTCTGCAGACAGAAACGCCTTGATGATGTGAGAGGTCAACAGAGAATGGCCAGACTGGTTCGAACTGACAAAGTCTACGGTAACTCAGATAACCGCACTGTACAATTGTGGTGAGAAGAATAGTATCTCAGAATGCTATTCTAAGATGCGGGTTGGCGCTGTTTTGGTGGCATGAGGGGGACCTACACAACATTAGGCAGGTGTTTTTAATGTTGTGGCTGATTGGTGTATATATCATGCCCCTGTATAAAGCAGAATTATGTCTAATCTGAAACTTGTGCTCACATTCTGCTCTGCTGCTGTGCTTGTACTGTTGCATCATCAGCCCTTTATGTGGGTCACAGTGAACGATAGTCCACTTTATCTATTTTACCTGACCTGCATATAACTTGTTTGCGCTGAATGACAGCTGGTTTATTTATTTCACATATACTACAAGTTATTTGTATTGCTGAGGATTGGGGAAACATTTCAGTATATCAGGTTTTCCTGATGGCTCACTGTTGCAGTTATTACCATGTGCATGATATATATGATTCTCTGCTACTTTTTTTCTTCAGAATGGTGTCCATTTGGACAGAGGGATCACTTGATTTGGCACTCAATTAAAAAAAATATCTTGCTAGCTATACTCATACTTTGTCTCTGAATGTCACATGAAGCATTTTCAAGATTTGATCCAAGACATTTTTTTATATTGTGTAAATGAAATGACCTGTTTGTGTATCTGTCTTTGTGTATGAAGGTAGGAGAGCATAAATTCAGTGCTCATAGGATAGTCCTCTCTGCTTCAATTCCGTACTTCCATGCCATGTTCACCAATGACATGGTTGAATGCAAGCAGGATGAGATCGTAATGCAGGGCATGGACCCCAGGTAAATTGCCAAAATTTAATGGGACACTTTATATCTAGATATGTTTTTTTGTTTGTTGTTTGTAAGTCCTGTGTAAGATATTAATATTTTTATAAAAAAACATTTTTTTGTTGTTGCTTCTATTCACAGTGCACTTGAATCACTAATAAATTTTGCCTACAATGGACACATAGCTATAGACCAACAGAACGTCCAGGCTCTCCTGATTGGGGCCAGTTTCATGCAGCTTCAGAATGTCAAAGATGCCTGCTGCTCCTTTCTGCAACAGAGGTACAGATTAAACAAACACTAATTTCTTCATAAATCCCTATTCAGTGTAATCCAGATTTGTGCTGTTGTACGTGAATATCCCAGGAGATCAGCAGTTACAGAAATACTCAAACCAGCTCGTCTGGCACCAAAAATCATGCCATGGTCGAAATCACTGAGATCAGATTTTTTCCCCCATTCTTATGGTTGAAGCTCCTGACCTGTATCTGCGTGATTTTATGCATTGCACTGCTGCCACACGATTGGCTGATTAGATAATCGCATAAATAAGTGGGTGTACAGGTGTTTCTAATGAAGTACTCAGTGAGTGTACACCTTAAGAAATCATTTATTAACAGTGAACTTTGATACATACAATGTACAGTATGCTTTGCTTTACATTAGGCTTTGTAAACAAATTAGCCTCAGGCAGAACATAACAACCAGAATGTGACGCAACTGATCTTCATTTTTTTGCAGAATTTCCTTTATTGCTAATTTCTAACTGTGTTGACGGGGTGCTTTTATTTTGTGTTGTGCCATTCTGGCACATTTATATTTAGAGACTTTGTTAACAGGAATGGGCTGTGGTTGACTAATTCAGCCTGCTTTGCAAATTCAATGGGGGTGATGGGTGCTTAGATTATTATAATTATTTATTTTTTTTATATATATTTGTGGAATTAGCACCTTTGACCAGCACTTTCTCTTGCAAGTCCAGCAAATTGACGAGTCCCATCCTCAAACAGACCTGACACTGACCATCTTTTGTATATTGTGCACAATAATTGCAAGAGCTGTCAAAACATCGCCAGTCCTAATCTGATTGTTTTACTGCTGCACAACTTCTGAAAGTCACAGTGCACAGATTTTGTATTACTCCACTAGGATTTACCTGCTCCTAGTGCAAAATGATTGTGGTTAGGTGAAGTAATCTTGATTACTTTAAATAATGACATTTAGATGATTATGTAATTACTGCGACAGGCCTAGCCCAAGTTATGGCACACCAATGCAGTGTTGGAGTGATACACGATTGATTCACACACATTGTCTTGGACATACTCTTTATTTTCAGGCTGCATCCAAAGAATTGCCTTGGTGTACGACAGTTTGCAGAGACTATGATGTGCACCACTCTTTATGATGCAACAAACAGCTTTGTTCACCAACACTTTGTGGAGGTGTCCGTGTCAGAGGAGTTCCTGGCACTTCGGCCGGAGGAGGTGCTTGAGCTTGTGGGCTGCGATGAGCTCAACGTCCAAGCAGAGGAACAGGTCAGAGATCTCTTGCAGACTTACTGTAGTAATGCACATAAGGTGGCATTAAAGGGAAAACTGAATGGAAGTAGATTTAGTAAATTTTGTATTTAACCCTTTTATGGTCTTAATAAATGAGCCCTACCTTTGGTCCTCCCTGTCATTTTTGACCAGAAAGAGCAAAGGTGTAATTTTTTTTTTTTTTGATGATAATAATGATACCATTTCTTCTTCCCTTAAGTAATAATAATAAAAAAAAAAATTCACTTCTTTTGGGAATTTATGCTATTTTTATCTTATTTACATGTACATTTCTCAATATTACCTTTAAGCTAATTTATGAAATTTTAATACAGTAAAAACCTACACTTATATACAGTTGAAGTCAGAAGTTTACATACACCTTAGCCAAATACATTTAAACTCAGTTTTTCACAATTCCTGACATTTAATCGTAGAAAAAATTCCCTGTCTTAGGTCAGTTAGGATCACTACTTTATTTTAAGAAAGTGAAATGTCAGAATAATAGTAGAGAGAATGATTTATTTCAGCTTTTATTTATTTCATCACATTCCCAGTGGGTCAGAAGTTGACATTCACTTTGTTAGTATTTGGCAGCATTGCCTTTAAATTGTTTAACTTGGGTCAAACGTTTTGGGTAGCCTTCCGCAAACTTCTCACAATAAATTGCTGGAATTTTGGCCCATTCCTCCAGACAGAACTGGTGTAACTGAGTCAGGTTTGTTGGCCTCCTTGCTCACACACGCTTTTTCAGTTCTGCCCACAAATTTTCTATCGGATTGAGGTCAGGGCTTTGTGATGGCCACTCCAATACTGGGTTCACGCGGATCCTTAAAAAGTCTTAAAATTTCTTAAATTCAGTTTTCCAAAATTGAAGGTCATAAAAAGTCTTAAAAATCTTAAATGATACAACAAAAGTCTTAATTGTCATTTAAAGAGGTCTAAAATTTGGGGGCGGAAAGACAGGAATCGTGATATGACCTAATGTGATTATCAAACTTCAAAATAATATGATTTAATTAAATAAATGCATGTGCTGCGTCCTTCAGAGTGAAAACGCGGCACTGTTGTATGTTCTCCAGGCACGCGGGGGCTAAAGATCAACTGTTGTTGATGATGATGTAGTGTTGATGAAATATGACAATGTTTACTTTTAATTGTTTATATTGTAATATGTTGTAGATTATTGTAGGAGTACACGTTTTATATCCCTTATTTGTTTGAATGAGCAGCTGGAAGAAGTGAAGCGCAAACTTTTCAAAATAAGAGTCCCTGGTGTATTTTAAAGTTAAAAGTTCCACGCTATTAATCAAATCTGTCCTCCCAACCATAAAGTGCATCTGGAATTTAATTAAATTTGGACTCTTGTAGCCTCTGTCTGGGCCTCCCCATTACATGAAGAAAAGACTTAGAATATTTAATATATTGGCTTCAATAAAAAAAAAAAAAATATTGGCAGATTAACTGGCTTTCTTTTGACACTATCGAATCAGCACTATCCAATATCGGTCAATCTCTAATTTGTATCTATTTACGTAATGGCACATAAACCAATTTTAATGTGATATATGTGGAAAACATGTCTTGAGTATTTTAAACTTGCATATAGCCTACCCTGTTTTACTGATAATCAGTGTTAAGGCCATGTTGAATGTGTGCCCCTGCCTGTTTAAGTAAGAGTCTGTGATACATGATTTATTTTGAGATTGTGTTGGTTTGTTTTGATATGGGGAAATGGTATTAATTTTATTTGTTCAGGTCTGGAAAAAGGTCTTAAAAAGTCTTACATTTGATTTTAAAAACTCTGCAGCAACCCTTGTATCAGTGTGCTGTAAAATAGACATTTGCATTACTTAGTAGTTCCACATGTTCATATACTGTATGTGATCATATATTTGTGTCATGGCTGCCTCTGTCACAGGTCTTGTGAGCTGCCACTGTCTTCTCCACATCTGTCTGTATGATGTGCTCGTTCTGCACTCATGCTGCGTTCTGCTCATGCCGCACATCTGATGTGCTTATGATACGCTGCACTCACGACACCTGCATGTCACCTTTAAAATTGAGACCGTAGAATGAAGGTGCAATTTAAAGACTTATTTTATCTAGGCAAGTTTATATGATGATTTGTAAATGTCGCTGATTCTATCTTAATTAAACTGATTTGGATGTTAAAAAAGTTCTTTATATTTATGCAATACCATCAATGAGAAGATTACCGTCTGCTTTAAAACCGAGGTATATTGTGAAACCTTGAAACCGTTACATCCCTAATTGTGGGTGTGTTATTGTCTCACCCCCTCATTTCTGAGTGTGTGTGTTTAGCATTTTGGCTGATTTATTGGTTTTATTTGACAAATTTAAAAATATATATTTATATTAAATATATATTATCACTGGTTCAGTTTTGTGTGTGTGTGAGAGTGGGTATGAATGTTTTGCACTCTAGATGTTTTATGGCCTCAGCCTTTAATTTCGGTGTGTTTTTCTGCATTGTGGCTGATTTATTGATTGTATTTGACAGATTTAAAAAAATGCTCTGTGTTATGGTCTTTCCCATTCATTTTCAATGGTCGGTCAAGTTTGACCGCAAAGACAAAAGGTGTCGCTTTTGTTTTTTAACAACCACTTAGACATATCAAATCATGCCCAATTTATTATAAAAATGTTTTTTGTATATTCAGATGGCAAGTGGAGGAAAAGTCACCAAGTCTTGTACCGCTCAGATAAAGGAAACAAATTTTTATTAAATCATCAAAACTGATTCAGATCAAAAAACACCGAAGACCATAGGAGGGTTAATTATGGTACCTGATTTGAGTGTTTTTCTTAATGTAACCACATATTTCCATTGTGCCATGCCATTAGAAAAGGAAAACATGATATTGCTCTTGTATTTTGGTTGTAGGTGTTTGAGGCTGTGCTTGCTTGGGTGAGACATGCACGTGAAGATCGGGAGCCACAGTTACCGGAGTTGCTGTCTAAAACGCGGTTGCCTCTGTGTCGACCTCAGTTCCTGGCTGACCGCGTTCAACAGGATGAGCTTGTGCGCTGTTGCCACAAATGCAGGCCAGTTTATTTCATATAAATAACCTATGCCATATAAATAGATTCCCTTAAATATTTTTAACATATTCTTTATTAATTCAGGGCTCCCACTTTCATGGAGAACCTTTAAATATCAGGGGATTTTAAAATTGTGTTTTTCATTGAAGTCATTGAAATTTAATAAATGCTGCTTTAAAGGATGGATGGAAGGATGAATGGATGATAGATCTTTTTGACAGTTTTGGCCTATTTGAATATTCAGTCAATGTAAATCTGGGATTTGGAGAATTTTTGATTGTCAACTGTGCAAAAAACTTAATTCCTAACAGTTAGAAAAGTCATAGCAACCTGAGTCAGAACAGTCTAAATGTCTGTGCCAAGTTTGGTGGATGTAGTTTTAAAGCTCTAGGATGAGTTTCGGTCATACATTTTGGTCTTGGTTTAGGGATTTTGAACCAAGTCTATAGAATACCAGTATGTTGGCTTTGTCAAGATACAGGATAATTTGGAAGATATTATTTCTAGAGATATCTTTGAATTGAGATGTGAAGTCAACTTGCATTTGACTTTAATTCCCAACAGGGATCTTGTTGATGAGGCAAAAGATTACCATCTCATGCCAGAGCGACGACCCCACCTCCCAGCCTACAAAACCCGACAGAGATGTTGCACGTCTATTGCAGGCCTAATCTATGCAGTTGGGGGCCTCAACAGTGCTGGTGACATCTTTCTCCTAACTTCCCTTTAGAAACCTCATGTGATATTACTGTGAAGTGAGAAATGTTTCAGTGAGTGGTTGTTAAGTCAGTGTTTTATTTACAGGTGACTCATTAAATGTTGTGGAGGTATTTGATCCCATTGGAAACTGTTGGGAGCGATGTCAACATATGAGCACAGCCCGAAGCCGAGTGGGTGTTGCTGTTGTAAATGGACTGATTTATGCTATTGGTGGTTATGATGGTCAATCACGGCTTAGAACTGTAGAAGTTTACAACCCAGAAACTGACACATGGACCAAAGTTGCAAGCCTGAATACTCAACGCAGGTTAGAAATTGTTACATTTTCATATTAAACACATTATCCTGTCTTAGTAGATGTGAGGGAAATATATATAGCCTATTTATTTTATTGTTGATCATGAAATAACTTGACTTTTGAGGGTCTGTACCAAATTTGAGTTAAATGGGATGTTTCAATTGCTTTTGGTCTCTCCCTCTCTTCTATATGCATAGTGCAATGGGAACAGTTGTGGTTGATGGACATATATATGTTTGTGGCGGATATGATGGGAAATCCTCTCTAAATTCAGTTGAGTGCTATTCCCCAGAGACTGACAGGTAAGTCAGAGATTCTTTAGATCAGGAAACATGTTAAGATCAATGTAATATGCCCAGTTTGTTAGAGCCAAAGCATCCTGCTGACTGTTAAACAATGCTTTTAGGTGTCTGTATGTGTTTGTACCAGTGGCATAGACATCATTAGATACAGGGTCAATTATCATGGGATTAGTTTTGCTTGTCTGCAGTGTAAAGAAAAAAAAAATGTGTCTTGGCAAATCTAATATATACAGGTGCATCTCAATAAATTAGAATGTCATGGAAAAGTTCATTTATTTCAGTAATTCAACTCAAATTGTGAAACTCGTGTATTAAATAAATTCAATGCACACAGACTGAAGTAGTTTAAGTCTTTGGTTCTTTTAATTGTGATGATTTTGGCTCACATTTAACAAAAACCCACCAACTCACTATCTCAAAAAATTAGAATATGGTGACATACCAATCAGCTAATCAACTCAAAACACCTGCAAAGGTTTCCTGAGCCTTCAAAATGGTCTCTCAGTTTGGTTCACTAGGCTACACAATCATGGGGAAGACTGCTGATCTGACAGTTGTCCAGAAGACAATCATTGACACCCTTCACAAGGAGGGTAAGCCACAAACATTCATTGCCAAAGAAGCTGGCTGTTCACAGAGTGCTGTATCCAAGCATGTTAACAGAAAGTTGAGTGGAAGGAAAAAGTGTGGAAGAAAAAGATGCACAACCAACCGAGAGAACCGCAGCCTTATGATTGTCAAGCAAAATCGATTCAAGATTTTGGGAGAACCTCACAAGGAATGGACTGAGGCTGGGGTCTAGGCATCAAGAGCCACCACATACAGACATGTCAAGGAATTTGGCTACAGTTGTCGTATTCCTCTTGTTATGCCACTCCTGGCGTCTTACCTGGGCTAAGGAGAAGAAGAACTGGACTGTTGCCCAGTGGTCCAAAGTCCTCTTTTCAGATGAGAGCAAGTTTTGTATTTCATTTGGAAACCAAGGTCCTAGAGTCTGGAGGAAGGGTGGAGAAGCTCATAGCCCAAGTTGCTTGAAGTCCAGTGTTAAGTTTCCACAGCCTGTGATGATTTGGGGTGCAATGTCATCTGCTGGTGTTGGTCCATTGTGTTTTTTGAAAACCAAAGTCACTGCACCCGTTTACCAAGAAATTTTGGAGCACTTCATGCTTCCTTCTGCTGACCAGCTTTTTAAAGATGCTGATTTCATTTTCCAGCAGGATTTGGCACCTGCCCACACTGCCAAAAGCACCAAAAGTTGGTTAAATGACCATGGTGTTGGTGTGCTTGACTGGCCAGCAAACTCACCAGACCTGAACCCCATAGAGAATCTATGGGGTATTGTCAAGAGGAAAATGAGAAACAAGAGACCAAAAAATGCAGATGAGCTGAAGGCCACTGTCAAAGAAACCTGGGCTTCCATACCACCTCAGCAGTGCCACAAACTGATCATCTCCATGCCACGCCAAATTGAGGCAGTAATTAAAGCAAAAGGAGCCCCTACCAAGTATTGAGTACATATACAGTAAATGAACATAATTTCCAGAAGGCCAACAATTCACTAAAAATGTTTTTTTATTGGTCTTATGATGTATTCTAATTTTTTGAGATAGTGAATTGGTGGGTTTTTGTTAAATGTGATCCAAAATCATCACAATTAAAAGAACCAAAGACTTAAACTACTTCAGTCTGTGTGCATTGAATTTATTTAATACACAAGTTTCACAATTTGAGTTAAATTACTGAAATAAATGAACTTTTCCACGACATTCTAATTTATTGAGATGCACCTGTATATGGGTGTTTCTTCAACTTCGTGCATTTTTTGAACTGTGGGATTCTAGAAAGTAAAGTCTCGTTAATACATGTTTCACACTTTCACAATTTTTTTCATCCAACAGTGTATGTGCATGTATCACTGGAGATTTATGTCATTTTTTTCTGAACGTCATAAACATTTCCACCACATCTCAAATTCTGTATTGTGCTTAATATAATTCCATGTTGGAAATTACATTTTTAATGACTGTGGGACAATTGAATTATTTTTTTAAATTGAAAAATATATACTTTTTGTTTAAATATTGAAAGTCTGTGTCAAGGCTTAAACAGTAAATTCTGCACATAAAAGGCATTTGAAAAGTACCAAAAATAAACGACGAAGGCCTGGAAATAAGTTTCCAAATAAGTTTTAAAGGAATATTCCAGGTTCAGTATAAGTTAAGATCAATCAAAAGCATTTTTTGGCATAATGTTGATTGCCACAAAAATTTATCTTGACTTCTTTCTCCTTTTCTTTAAAAAAAAAAAAAAGCAACAATTTAGGTTACAATGAGGCACTTACAATGGAAGTGAATGGGGCCAGTTTTTTGCAGGTTTAAACAGAAATGTGAAGCTTAGAATTTTACAAATGCACTTGCATTAATCTTCTATAAAAATGCATGTGTTATTTGAGCTGTAAATTTGTATAAATCATAACTTTTATAGTAGTTTTAGGGTTTTAGTGTTTACAACGTTACATCATCATGGCAACAGAGTTGTACAATTTGTTATAACTTTACACAGAAAAGGTAAGCAAGCAATTTTATCACACTAAAATAATGTTAACACTTATTGTTTACATTTTGTGGCAATACATTTGAAACAGTGAGTATTTTAACGTTTACGGATTGACCCCATTTACTTCCATTGTAAGTGCCTCACTGAAACCCAGATTTTTGCTTTTATTTTTAAGAAAATGAGGGATTAGTCGAAATTAATTTTTGTGGTAATCAACATTGTGCCAAAAATGCTGTCGATTGAGTTGAACTTGTATTGAACCTGGTATATTCCAATGTGACCTTCATATAGCCAAAAGAAAAAAAATGGAAATCTGTTTGTTTTATTTAAAATCAACCCCTGGGACATGAAAGTGCTCGAAGTTGAAGTTGCATGTGTGCATCTCTTTGTTTTCAGATGGACGACAGTTACAGAAATGAGTGCAAGCCGCAGTGCTGCTGGTGTTACTGTTTTTGAAGGCAGAATATTTGTATCAGGTGGTCATGATGGTCTACAGATCTTCAATACGGTAAGTATGCATTATTTATCTGACTAAATTGTTGTTTCGTTTATATTTTATTTTTAAATATGATGCTAATGAGTTTTCACACACCACTGCAAAGTTGTTGTTTAATGTATCTGCCACTAGATGGAGTACTACAACCAGCATACAGCCTCGTGGCACCCTGTTGCTCCCATGATGAACAAACGCTGTCGGCATGGTGCTGCAGCCTTGGCCAGCAGTCTCTATGTGGTAGGAGGTTATGATGGCTCTGCCTTTCTCAGTGGAGCAGAGGTGTACAGCTCAGTAGCTGATCAGTGGAGCCACCTAGTGGCCATGAACACTCGGCGCAGCCGTGTTTCTCTGGTGGCAAGCTGTGGTCGTCTCTATGCAGTGGGAGGTTATGACGGACAGTCCAATCTCAGCTCTTTGGAGATGTACGACCCAGAAACAAACCATTGGACTTTTATGGCACCAATGGTGTGCCATGAAGGTGGGGTAGGGATTGGCTGTATACCCCTGCAACCTGCTTAATACCACAATCTCCCAAAGGACATTTTTGCTTGTAAAAAAAAAAAAAAAAAAAACTGTACTGGGTGATCTAACAAGAGGCATTAATCATCATGATGTGTTGTCCCAAACATATGTTTGCACCAAAGGTACTATAATTCAGGCTTTCATTTTGAGAAAAGCCTATCGTAGAAATGCCAGTACACCTTTGATGGTGACATAATAAAATCCTGTTTTGTTCATTTGACATCCAAATGTTGAATTTACACACATGTTTTGGAATGAGGTCATTCTAGGACTTTCACAAGCATCAAGAAGGTGTAAGCTCCCAGAATTGGGCTGCACTTCTGTTAAACAACAAACAGCATTTGGTAGTAAAAATAGAGTGTAACATGAACAAAAAAAATGTGCTAACTGGGTGAAAAAAAAAACATTCTCATGTCTGACATATTTTGCACTGTAGTAGTACGACTGTCTCTCTTAGTGTAAACAGGTAATTTTGGTGTCTTTTATACAATGAAAGTGAATGGTGACTTATGCCATAACATATCCCTTTCTTACGGGAAAAAAACAGAAAGTGATACAACTTCTGAACAACAAGAGTGGGAGTAAATGACAAAATTTTTTTGGGGAACTATTCCTTTAAAGCATCAGTTCTTGGCTAATATTATAGTATATAGATCGACTTGTTATTCTTTAAAACTGGAAGCTATTTTTGATTTATAGACAGGAGAAGGTTAACCACTGCCATAATTGGGAGAGTCTGATCTAGTAGATAATTAATAAGGATAATTAAGATCTTACAAAGTTATTTTTATTATATTTAATCAAGAACTTTTATTACTTAGAAGTTCTAAGCATTTGATTTGGGAAATTGCTTGTTATGAATGTTGCTGTTTTGACGAACATGATGGAAATCTATTGTGAGCAACTGATGTATCTGTGCAGAACATCTGCTAGATGTGCCATGAACCATTTCCTCTTCACTTGGGTCGACATTTTGATACATTTTGTACACATGGTTCACTTGAATTCCCACTTTTGAGGAAGACAAAAACAAAAAACAAAAAAAAAAATAGTATTTCTTGATCAGGTTCACTTTGTATATTGATCTTGTTGATTTTGGGAGAGCAGATCACCAGCTCTTAATTCTTTCCTTATTGGTTTTGACTGATTATGAAATGGATTGGTGGATCTCATCCTATGTCTTTTTGCTTTTTCTTTTTTTCTAGATATTTTTCTTGTATTTGTGAGAATCAGCACACATACCAGAAAGAGGGAGAGTGAACTTGACAGTTTGATATGACCTTTGTCAGATACGTATGTGCATTCTGGACTTTGCCTTTGTGTCATTAAGTCCTCTTGGAAGTATGAGTGCAGACAGGTGATTTAAATGGAATAATTCCCTCATGTTTGTGCAAAAAAAAAAAAAAAAAGTGTTTATTGACTAAGGGACTGACTGTATGGAGCATTACGTTTTCAGTTAGTTTTCTTTATTTTTCTCAGACATTACTTGTTTTACATTTCAAATAACACAAATCTGAATTTGGGATTACTGACTGTGAATTCAACATGGTATATTTTTTTCCTTCTCTTTTTACCATTACTGCATATCTCTGCTAATTTAATTTTATGATTTATTTTGTATTAACTTCCAATTGTGGTGCAGTATTTCTATTTCTATAATAATTCGTTTTTTGTCTCTAATTTATTATTAGCTGTAATTATTTTCTCTTTTTATAGAATTGCACATATTAGTTTATCTGTCATAGAAATGATAATCAAATTTACATTTATGGAAATCTAATGATTTCCATAATCTAATATATATATTGGATATATATGGATCAATGAATCTTCTCTTTAAAATATTCTCCAGCTACCTCCGATTGAGATGAGAGAGATTAACAGGGACAAAGATCAAGTCAGTTGCCCTATTACCTGTAAAAACATTTCCATTTAACCTGAAGGACCTTTTTGGCATTAACCGAAATCTTTTGTGTGTGACTAAAATATTCTTTTTCACATAATTCTTAAATGTCTTTAATAAACATTGATTTTATGAATGTAATTCTGCCTGGTGTCGTCACTTTCCCTGTGATGCAAAACAACTTTGTCACACCCTTTGTTTGGGTGGTATTTTAGTTCAGCATACCTGTGCCTGCTGTTAGTGTGTGAGTGCAGGATGACTGGGAACTTGATGAGAATGCTAGCAGTCTTTCTGCTCATCTCTGTGATTAACTACTCAACAGCTTTTCCCATGGAGACTCTTCAAAAGGTAATACTAAAGTTTTTTAATCTTTACACAGAGACCCAATAAACATACTAGCATGAATGCATTGCAGAAATTTCTTCATGAATTATATTTAAACATTAGTGTTATTAAACTCCTGAAACCAAACCCTTCGTCCTGCTATGTTTTTTTTTTTAATGGATCATGATATTTAATAATGAGACTGCAAGGCTTGAAGATCCACTTGCAGTTATGCATTTTCACTGTGTATACATTAGTAACCTGAGCCATATTACAGAAACATCCTTAATCTAGAAAACAATCTTTTTAAATACTAACTTGAACTCAAAGGGATATATCACCCCAAAATAGATTTGTCATTATTACACTACTGCTCAAAAGTTTTGAAACACTTGACTGAAATGTTTCTTATGATCTTAAAAATCTTTTGATCTGAAGGTGTATGCTTACATTTTTGAAATTAGTTTTGTAGACAAAAATATATTTGTGCTACCATATTATTTCATTATAAAACTAAAATTTAATAAAAATAAATAAAAGTTTTTGAAATAATAAAGAAAAGCAGCCACTAAGTGCCCAACACAGATGGCAACTCCTTCAATACTGTTTAAAAAGCATCCCAGGGTGATACCTCAAGAAGTTGGTTGAGAAAATGTCAAGAGTACATGTCTGCAGATTCTAGGCAAAGGGTGACTACTTTGAAGATGTTAAAATATAACACAGTTTTGATTTATTTTGGATTTTGTTTCACAAGTCACAACATAATTCCCATAGTTCCATTTATATTATTCCATAGTTTTGATGACTTTAATATTATTCTAAAATGTGAAAAAAAAAAATTAAAAAAAAAAAATAATAATAAAGAATAAGTTAGTGTTTCAAATCTTTTGACCGGTAGTGTAACTAAAACTAACGCTGGTCCAATCCCTTTAATACTAAAGATATGACATTTCTGGAATTCTGTACTCTTAAGTTTAGATATTACCAATAATGTAAAAATTTGTTAAAAGGAATAACATTGTAATAACATGCAGATCCTTTGTTGTTTATCATATAGACACTTCAACTGATCCAGCCTTCAGATGCAAACCCTTCAGACAGTGTAACACCAGGAAACCTGGAGGTGAGAAGTATGTTTCTATATTGTGACACACTGAGACCCATATATTCATAGAATATTACAGCTGTGCTGATTTTCAATAGGATGTGAGGGTCAGCAGCCTGGGGTCCCGTCTGAAAAGAGGGAGCGCTGCTAATACAAAGAAACCGGTCCCTTACTGTGCTGGATGCTTCTCTGTCATTGGGGACCCAACAAAATCACAGCAATGACTGCAATGAAATCTCCTGTCTCCAAATCTAAAGAAATATTTGTGTATGCTTATGATGTCTAACCTTAAATTAGATTACTTGTGTGTATATATATATATATATATATATATATATATATATATATATATATATATATATATATCTTTAATGTACTATTCTCAGATAACTGTTTGCTCGAGTACATTTCAGTATTCAAAGTTATTTGCTTTTGAAATAGCTTTGCTCATTTTTTGCCATGCATGCAGTAAAGTTGCTTTTTGTGGATTTCCTAAACAAAGACATGATAGTTCAGAATAATTACAAGGATTTTGAAGTAATGTCTAAGTGGCGATTTCATAGAGGTGTCATTATAACCACAAGGTGTTATTATCATGTTTAGGAGTTTACATTTTGACCAATTATTGGTATACCCCATTCTGTAATTTATGGCTTTATCACCTGTGTGGGCTTAAAACAGGATATATAGGCATATAAGATAAACATATGGAATTATATTATAATATTATAATTATAGAGGCTTGTTTTAAAAAGTCAATCTGCACAGAAACAACTGGACATCGTTGTATATAACTGCTCAATGAAAGACTGCCATATGAAATAGTTTTCTTTATTTCTTAACTTATAAATGTAAGGTATGTAGTCTATACACTACATAAATAACAAGTGAAGAGAAACAAATGTAAATCAAGCTTCTTTCAAAATGCTTTGGAACATTTTTTATTCACTCTTTTGTTCTTCTGGAGCGCCTGGAGCATTAGAACCTAACAGGAGACATGAAAAACAAAAATCTCAGAAAAATCACTCACAGCAAAGAAAGACAACAGGGTCTAATATTCACACAGATGTTTCATTTGACAACATAAATCTCATAATATATAGAGAGTATATTCTATAGAAACAATATTCATTGGTACCTTCATCCTGTGGTCCAGAGGTGGAAGGCTGAATTCGTCCCTCAGGTACTGAAGAACCACTTGGGAACCTACAGTACAGCACAACATTGTGGTTATATACTGTATACCCTGAGGGATCTGTCTCTGAGTTCACAGAAACTGGGCAGAAACTGAAACTGTGGATGGCTTCTAGTAATTAAATTAAAGTAATTTAAACATCTGAAAAATGAGGAAGAGGATTCAGTGTGAATAAATGGCAATTTGAGGTTGTTTGGTTGTCCTTATGTTCTTCTCTCATAAGTAGCCTAAATGTTAAGGTGTACTCATTTTTTTGTACTCATTAAAAAAGTTTTACCACTAAAGGAATTAGTAATTTTGAAAAATATATTTTAAATCATGTGATGAAGACTTATATCAGTGGCCTAATAAAAGCTGTTTTATTTTGAATGGAGCTGGGCTGCTTAATAGAGCTCTTCAGCTTGTAGTCCAAAAACCTGGAAGTCTAATTCGCCATGGGTTCCCTCTGGATTTTCCTATGTGTTTTTATAATGGATTTTTGAATTTATGAGAAAAATAAGGTCTGTGGTAAGCATTACTTTACGATTTGAGGACATTTTGTTCTACAACATAAATTACACACTTTCATACCTCAAACGTGAATTTTGAAGCCATATTGAATTACATACAATTTCTTTTTTTTAAAACACTGCGGCTTCAAAATTCACATTTGAGGTATGACTGTGTAATTTATGTTGTAGAACAAAACGTCCACATTTCGTCAAGTAACGTTTACCACAGAACTTATTTTACACATAAGTTGAAAAACCCCATTATAAAAACCCATAGGAAAATCCCGAGGGAACCCATGGACTATTAGACTTCCAGGTTCGCCTACAAATTGACGTCACAGCTGAACAGCTCTATGGGGGCAGCCATTTTAAGGTCACATGACCAGCAGAATACCACTTATTTTATCTTGGAAACCACTATATTCTCAGACACTTTGGCTAATAATAAATGTATCATGGTTGACTAAACATAGCACACTTCTACAATGGCATCAGTAACCAAAAACCATTACTTTTGCGTGATGCTGCATCCATGCCACTAGGTGTCAGTATAAGTCAAAGATGACTGCCATATTGGCCAGCCTAACATAAAAAACTACTGAGTGCACCTTTAATATGAGACTCACGCTGAGGAGTAGAATCTGCTCTCTTCTCCATCCAGGATTCCATGATATGTTCCGATTTCCAGCTCCAGCCTCATCTTGTTGTTGAGTAAAGTTTCATGGTCATGTTGTTGCTGCTCAATTTCCCCACGGACATCTGTGAGCTCTGCCTCCAGCTTCGCAATAACAGAGCTCAGATTTTGCAGCTCAATGTCGTGCCAGTGCTTGGCATCATTAAGGGCATTCTCCAGGCCTCGTTTCTGCAAAGAACAAGATGTCACAAGAGTGTTTGTCAACATCAACAGGGAATCTCTTAGAGCTTAATATTTTAAAATGTCAGCTGATGCCTTTAGGCAGTGTAATGAATAAACATGGTTGTGCTTTATAGTCTTTGCGTCAGACTTTGAGGAATGACCATGTGTTTCTCTATGAGAAACTGTGATGGTTTTCCTACCAAAGCTCTAATAGACTCGGTCTCAGCCTGTAGACTCTGAATCTTGCACCCCGCGTCATTGCACTCTGTCTTCAGGCACTCAAGTTCTTCCTCTTCTTGACTGAGCTTACTGTTCACACTGTCAGCCTGCTGCACACACAAACACACACATTGGTGATTATCATGTTATAATATTTATATATTTTTTACTTTTATAGACCCAGGCTCTCAGCCAACCCAGGGACCCCAAATATATAAAAGCTAGATTTCTCTGTAACAATTTATAATAACTTTCATTCACTTTTAGTATTGTTTTCAGAGAAATATAACAATTTAGTGAGGTTTATAATGCATAAAACAATAAAAAATGGAGTAAGGATAATAAACTTGCTTTCCCTTAGAATTAAGTTTATTTTTCTTACCTTGAAAAATAGTTTTTCCTTGTTTTAAGCACAATCTTCACAAATTTTTTTTTAGATTTCACTGAAAACAAGATATAATACCTTTATCTTACATTTATCTTACATCTTGTTGTAAGGATAAGATATTTTTACTGGAGAATAAGACAAAAATACAGATTTTTTGTGTGTGTGTGTGTGTAGCAGAATGTACAAGCTGCTCGTTCCATACAATCAAGTAAATGATGACCACATGTATCTCTGATCCTCATTCACTTTGGCTGTATGGAAAAGAGCAGCTTGGACATTCTAATATTGGCTAAAATTAGACAAGCATCTAATTTTGTGTTCCACAGAAGCAAGACAACCGTTCGGGTTTGGAACAACATGCCGTTTGTTGACTAAATAATGACAATTTTCATTTTTGAGTAAACTATCCCTATCCCTTTAACATTTTTACATTATATAATGGCCTATATTAATCAGTGGGCATTGATCCTTCTGAGAGATACCATTTCTTATTCTATGGTTTACCTTGCACTCAAGGTAAGCATCAGTCTCAGCACGGTTCTTCTCAACAACCCTTTCCCAGTGAGAGCGGATGAAAGCTAGAATCTGGTCCAGACTGGTCTCCATGGGAGCATCTGGTTCATCAACCTCACACCCAGCCATCTGCTTATAAAGCACTTTAACATCCTGAAGGAGACCAAAAGAATATTATAATTTTACATTCTCTATTGTTGAGCTGGTGCAAAGTCCCTTTCAATGCAAGTCAGTCCACTCGGCAGCCATCTTGGGAATGCTTTATGAAGACAAGTAGAATAAAAGTACTGCACCTATCTACTTGAATGAAGAAAAAATTTAAAATCTCCAAAATGGTTGGTCAAGATTAGTTAAATAACATATTTTAAATCAGCAGTAAAATCTGACAACAATGGTATCATGAATTGTGCTGCTTTAGCTCAGACTACACTAAAAAATACTATTTTCAGGCTGGTCCAACTAATCCGCATGCGTGTTCTCGAGCTGACGACAGGCGATGTCTGTATCTAAAAGGTGATTGGGTCTTTTACCTGTAAGGCAGGAATTTTTTACATCTGCCATATTAGGCGTTCCAATTTTTCCCATTCATTTTAATACCTGTGCTCCGTCTCGGGCTAAATAGTCTCTGGCTTGTGGCAATATACTGCCTTAATGTATGGTTCTCTGGAATACTTCCGTCTGGTCAATCTGAACATTCTGCGGTCAAACATATTTGTTTAATGACCGCTAAACTATACACTCCATGCTCTCTTTTCACATAATAAAGTAATTTAAATTCAAATCAATATTTCATATCAGTTTATTTATTTGATAAGAGTGATACCATTTATTTTGCAATAATGACCAGCTGATTGTACATTATCCCTTACTTATCTCACCTCTATGTGACTTTGCTCCACATCCATAAGTTCATTCTTCATGCTTTCAATCTGGTTCTCCAGGTCCATCCTTGTCAGGCTTGCGTCATCGATGACCTTGTACAGTGAGTTTATCTCCTCCTCCACTGCCTTGCGGAACGGCTGTTCATTCTCATACCTACACAATCATGCACAGAACGATACTATGTCAAGCATTAACAGGAAATCCTTTCAGGGTTTCTTCTCTTCTCTGTTGTTGTCCTTGAAACACACTCTTGAAACACACCTGTCTTGAAGGTCACGTGACGCCACGCGAGGGTCGGACGTGTGAACGGCGAGCTCTGCGCACTTTGCTAGTTTTAGCACTATTAATGACATAAACCGGTGAGATTCAATACACTCTTTCCCATAACTGTTCTAGGAGGACAATATGTTAAAGAATTCAAAATCCTTGGGCTCTGGAGACATTTTATTTTTTTTGTGTGGATTTTTTCCCTTTTTCACCCAATTTGGAATGTCCAATTCCCAGTGCGCTTTTAAGTCCTTGTGGTTGCATAGTGATTCACCTCAATATGGGTGGCGGAGGATGAATCCCAGTTGCCTCCGTGTCTGAGACCATCAGCCCGTGCATCTTATCACGTGGCTTGTTGAGCGCGTTGCCACGGAGACATATCGCGTGTGGAGGCTTCACGCCATCCACTGCGGCATCCGCGCTCAACTCACCACGTGCCCCACCGAGAACGAACCACATTATAGCGACCACGAGGAGGTTACCCCATGTGACTCTACCCTCCCTAGCAACCGGGCCAATTTGGTTGCTTAGGAGACCTGGCTGGAATCACTCAGCACGCCCTGGGATTCGAACTAGCAAACTCCAGTGGTGGTAACCAGCGTCTTTTACCACTGAGCTACCCAGGCCCCGGGCTCTGGAGACATTAAAAGACACGTGCTCAAGCTGACACCCCCGAGAAGGCCCCAAACCAGGGAGCCGATTTGGTTGGAGAAGTGAGGGAAATTCGGAAAGAGATGTTGAACATGTCGGCAATGCTGACGAAGGTCATTGCTGACTTGGAGGATCTTGCTGTAATACGTCGATCGATCACTGCCATGGAGACGAAATTCTCTGAGATGGTTACAAGAGTGGGGGATGCTGAGAAACAGATCGATTATCTGGAGTCATCAGAGAGGGAATTATCTGCTAATCTGCTAGCGATCAAGGTGGATCTGGAGCATGTCTGGAAGAAGTTGGAGGATATGGAGAACCATAGCCGGTGGAAAAACGTCCGAATCGTCGGAATTCCTGAGGCTGAAGAGGGTCAGGATATGGTGAAATTCCTGGACAGGCTCTTTCCGAATGTGCTTGACATAACAGGCCATAAGCTGGAAATCGAGCGAGCTGACAGTGTTCAGGCTCAGTGATCCGCTGAGGAAGACAGGCTCCGATCAATTCTGGCCAAATTTCTGAGATCATCCGGTAAAGATCTTGGGTTACGCGAGGCGAGGAGTAAAGGGTGGCTTTTTTGGAAGAACCACAGCATTTTCTTGTTCCCAAAATTTGTGAATTCGACAAGAGAGAAACTTGATCAATTCAAGGAATGCAAGAAACTCTTACAGTTCACTTTTGCACTAATATTCCTGGCCAAATTGAGAATAGATGCTAAGGATGGCCACAAAACATTCACATGCCCACAGCAAGTGATGTCCTTCATAAAGTCAATGGAGTAAGTTATTTTGTGGTACTCACGTTGCAGCCGAGTGGACCGACTCTGAACTGAGCACATTTTTTTTGTTTCTTTTTGTGCTGGTTGCGCCTAGCGGCTGGAGTTTATTTTGTAGAGTAACACTCCTTTGGGACAGTTTGTGGATGAATCTGCATGCTCTGTGTACTTATGCCTCCTATTGGCTGGAGTTTGTTTTGTGGAGTATTTCTTGCAAGACATTGGAGTGATTAGGTCATTTGTTGCACTCATGTAACAGCCGAGTGGGCCGGCTCACTGAACATTCGTTTGACTGTTCGAGGAAACTGAGCGCCCTTTTTTTTTTGCCTAGTGGCTGGAGTTTGTTTTGTGGAGTAACACACCTTCAGGATAGTTTTGTGGCTATATCTACACGCTCTTTGTATTTATTCCATTTATTGGCTGGAGTTTTATAGATTATCTTTTATTGTGTAATTCTGTCTCACAAAATTTGTACAGAAACACCGGACTTGAGCAATCTGACAGCAAAGTTGTCGCAGGGGCTCTCTGAAAATGTTAAATGTTAATATGAGTGGATTGTCTCACTCCACGTGGAATGTGAATGGGTTGGGGCACCCCATAAAAGAAGGAAGGTTATTTCTCTTCTTAAGCGTAAGAAATATGATATAGTGTTTCATAAAGAAACACATCTTTCCCTGCAGGAAGCTGAATAATTTGGGAAGATATGGGGTGGACATTTTTCCTTTAGTGCAGGCTCAAGTAAGAGCAGGGGAGTCATTACACTGATAAGTAAGTATCTACAATTCAAATGTCTCAAACAGATTAAAGATAAATTAAGAAGAGTCATTAAAATTTTAGCAGAAATTCAGGGGCAAAGTCTTATTTTGGCTAATACTTATGCACCTAACGTTGATGATCAGGGCTTTTTTTATAGATCTTGAAGGGATGTTGCAAGCCGCTGGCACCCCTCATGATATAATATTGGGAGGAGACTTTTGATGGACTCAGTCCTTGATCATAGTGAAGCAAAAGTGTGCTAGAGCAACATTGATGCTTCACAGGATGTGTAAAAATCTTGGTCTTACAGATATTTGGAGACTTTTGAACCCATCTGGTAGGGACTATACATTTTTTTCATCAGTCCATAAGATTTATTCTAGAATAATTTTTTTTATATCTAAGTGCCTCATTTCATCTGTTGTTGATTGCTCAATTGGAAACATTTTACTCTCAGATCATGCCCTGGTGTGTTTAGAGGTGTTGCCACATATGGAGAAAAGGAAATCATATAGCTGGTGCTTTAATGTATCCCTTTTGCAAAATCCTGAATTCCAACAAATGTTAAAGGCTGAAATCAATGTTTATATGGAGACCAACTGGTCCTCAGTATCCTCTGTGGGCATGGCTTGGGAGGCATTTAAGGCGGTTCTTAGGGGCCGGATCATTCAGTATGCCTCATTCACCAAAAAAAATCCAAAGCACGAGAACTCGTGGAGTTGGAAGTGAATATTAAAAGTGCAGAGGCAGAGCTGAAGCACCGAATGTCATCTGATGGCCTCAGAGAATTGACCCGATTGAAATACAGATATAATACTATTTTGTTGCAGAAGGTGGAGTTTTGGCTTTTCAGGGCAAGACAGTCATACTTTGAGTTGGGGGACTAGATATATTCTTCTGCCTAGATAGAATCTTTTTCTACCATTCCCTCAGTGAAATCTGCTGGTGGTGAAATATTTACCTTGATCTCTATAGTTCCACGTCTTTGTCTACTGATGAGGATATTAGAAACTTTGTGGAACCGTTAAAACTTCCTAAACTGACAGCTGAGCAAAAAAATTCTCTTGATTCTGAGATAAACTTGGAGGAGCTTGGCGAGGTAATTAAGGCCTTGCCTACAGGCAAGTCTCCGGGGCCAGATGGTTTGCCGCTGAGTTTTTTAGATCTTATGCTACAGAACTGGCTCCACTTTTGCTAGAAGGTTATAAGGAATCATTAAAGAATGGAAAGCTTCCGCCAACCATGATGTAAGCCCAGATAAGTCTGATTTTTAAAAAGGACAAAGATCCAAGCGAGTGTAAGAGTTACTGTCCAATTTCCCTGATCTAACTAGATGTTAAAATATTGTCAAATATTTTGGCTAACCGATTAAGTAAAGTTATGACAACTCTTATACATATAGATCAGGTGGGATTTGTTCAGGGCCATAGCTCTTCTGATAACATTAAGCGTTTCCTCAATATCATGTGGTCAGTGGCGAATGATCAGACTCTGGTTGCTGTCATCTCACTTGATGGCAAAAAGGTGTTTGATATGGTAGAATGGAATTATATTTTTAAGATTTTGGAAATGTACGGGAATACTTTTATTGGTTGGATTAAGTTACTTTATAGACACCTGGTAGCGGCGGTACAAACAAATTGATTAATTTCAGATTATTTTACTTTTTAATTTATTATTTAACCCAGCAGGGTTGCTCTCTTTCCCCATTATTGTTCTGTCTTGCCCTGGAACCATTAGTAGCCGCGATAAGAAAGGAGGATGATTTTCCAGGGGTGGTGGATGGAGGTGTGGCACATAAGCTTTTGCTTTACGCAGATGATATTTTATTATTCGTCTCTGACCCTACTAGATCTATGCCTTGCCTCCACAGAATTAATTAATTAATAAGAATTAATAATTCCTTTTCTAAGTTCTCAGGATACAGAGTTAATTGATCTAAATCCGAAGCTTTGGCTCTGACAGCATACTGCCCGGTAACGGCTTTTCAGCCGGGTGCCTTCCAGTGGCCCTGACAGGGCATTAAGTATTTGGGTATTTTATTCCCAGCAAACTTGTGAGATTTAGATAATTTTGACCCTTTAATAAAAAGGTTTTCGAGCGATGTGGGCAGGTGGGCTTCATTACATTTATCTATGATTGGGAAGGTTAATGTTATTAAAATGATTTGTATTCCAAAATTCAACTACCTGCTACAGTCTCTCCCTATAGATGTCCCCCTCTCTTATTTCAAGCAATTTGATAGCATAGTGAAATGGTAAACATCCCAGATTACATTTCAGTACGTTGCACAGGCCGATTGACAAAGGTGGGCTAGGCCTAACCAAGATTTTTTTTTATTATATGCATTCAGTCTCAGACATTTGGCTCATTGGTTGCTTCCACCTGAGAGAGCCCCTTCCTGGTTTTGTATTGAACAGGAAGTTCTTGCCCCTATTTCGCCATTGCAAAGCCTTTCTATCAAACTTATCGGAGAAGTTAAGTTACACCCCGTTATCTCGCATTTGCACTCGGTATGAACAAAAGTGTCCAGAGAGTTTAATTTTGACATTTATTTAAATGTTGCCTCGAGCATATGTCTGAACCCAAAATTATGTATTAATAAGTCCCCTTTCTGCTGGTCAAAGTGGATTGTGAGGGAGGTTAATGCACTCGGTGACCTATATGAGAGTGGAGTGTTGAGATCTTTTGAAAAATTGGTTCAACATTTTGGGATTCGCAGCTGTGCCATCTGCTCTGTACTATTTTTGGGAGTAGCATACACCCCCCTAAAGCAGCAGATACTCAGGGAGTGGTGATTACTGCTTTTGGAAAAGGTCATGAGCCATAAGTGTATTACTCCCTGCTAATTCAGAGTCTGGGGGATGGAGCCTTAACTTCTATCAAGAGATTATGGGAGAAAGATTTAAACTTGGTATTGGAGGAGGGAGTGTGGGCTAGGATTCTAAAAAACGTCAAGTCTACATCTAGAGATGCAAGGGTGCACCTTATGCAATTCAAGATTTTACATAGATTCGATTGGACCCCCTCTAGATTGTATAGGCTTGGTCTTAAAGACACACCCACATGCTGGCGATTCCAGTCAGAAAATGGAGACACAACCCATGTTTTTTGTGGTGTGTTAAGATCCAAGAATTTTGGTTGAAGGTTCAGAGTTTTATGTGTGACGTATTGGGCACTCAAATTTAATTTTGCCCCAGACTCTGTATTTTAGGCAATGGTGCGGCCATCAATACAGGGGATAAACACAGTGTTATGATCGGCAGGCAGATTTTAAGGGGACGGAAGTCAGCTGGATTGCCCTCATTTCAAAAGTGGTGCACGGAGATGGGGAGGGTGATGGCTTTTGAGGAAGTGTTACGTAGAATGGCTGGGGAACTTGGATTAATTTGATGGGAAATGGGGCAGCTATTTGGCGTTCTTGGAGGGCTCTCGGGGAGGGGCAGTGGAGAGAGAAGTATAGTTTTAAATGTGTGTGATTATATATATATATTTGTGTGTGTGTGTGTGTGTGTATACACGTGTGACCACAGGGATGTTTGTTGAGGATCAGGGTGGGGTTGAGGATTGGGTGGGGGAGGGGTAATAGTGGGGGTTAAATGTTGATTCTGTAAATATATGTTTTGCTTTTCTTTGTTAATTGTATGAATCAATAAAAACTGTTAATCAGAAACACACCTGTCTTTGAAGTCCTCTGCATTGGCTTGAATATTTTCAGTCTGGAGCATAAGACGAGCGTTGTCCAAGATGGCCTCACTCACCTGACAGATGACAGGAATAGGTTAGCCTGCACACCAATGAGTAAACAATCTTTTTACTTCTTTGATTCAGGGTGATATGGGTTTTCTATCTTTGCCCACCTAAGGGACATCTCACAGGGTACTTCCTGAGAACCTGACTGCCTGCACTGTCAGTAATTTACCTAATTAGTATTTTTGTCATGTTTTCCAATAAAAATGTCTAAACATCCTTTGAACAAGAAAAAATCACTTGAGTATTTTTTTTATGTGACAAGTTTTTAAAAGTTGATTCCATTTTTAGCCTGACAGAGTCTAAAAAAAAAAATATAAAATGCTGAAAGAAAAATCTGTATACAGAGCAATAGTCAAAGACGTCCGTCTAGCTAGTGCATGTTTACATGGAAATGTGGCGTTTTTAAAAGTTGGCATTCTTTTTAAACTTTTTCTGTGTTCAAATATTTTCTCCTATTCCAGCTTAACATACAGAGACAACTATAAGTAAGCAATTCATAGGTTAATTTTCTTGAAAACTTAAACAGTGTGTCTCTGTGGCGATATAAAAATTGCTCTGTTTGTTTGGAGCAGCTTGTCCAACCTGACACAACAACATTGACTCGACCAGTGGTGTGAGTTTGGGGGTGGGGACTATCTGTTTGATCGACCAATGGCAGACAAAGGTTGTATTTGGAAAGCTGTTTTAAAACAATGTTTATTTTGGTAATTCCATTCGGTGGTGCTGGTAGAGCAGAAATAACACATATTAGCTTTAAAGCTGTATGTTTTCAAAAACAGCTTTCTGAATATGCCACTCGTCTGCAGTTGTGCAAACAGTCAGACAGTCCCGCCCCCAACTCACGCCATTGGCTGAATAACATTGATGGGGCATGTCTAAATGTCAAAACAAACACAGGAATTTTTATATCTCACAGAGATACAATGTTTACAGTTTTTGAGAAAATTTACCTGTAAATGGCTTACTTATCATGGTCTCTGCATGTGAAGCTGGGATGGAAGAAAGTATTAACACTAAAAAAGTTACATACGTCAGCTTTAACTTGACAGGGAGTCTAAAAAACACAGTGCTCCTGCACGAGACGGTCTAAGACATCAGTCTGTTTACATAGAAAAACAATGGGAAAAGAGCGCAGACGGACACAAATACGGGTTCAGATGTGAAGGGCCCTTTAGTATATTACATATATTGGTAACGTTTATCTTACACTCGTTTTAAGGATTTTTAGATATTTTTTCTGGAAAACAAGACAAAAAAATATTACTGATTATATATATATATATATATATATATATATATATGTCTTAAGAGGCCCTATCCTTGTCTAATATCCTCTCCTACCTGTATATAGGCATCCTCCCAGTCTTGCTTCAGGCCACTCCATGTTCCAGCACTAGTGGCATTACGATCAAGACAGTGTCTGATCTGGTCCTCAAGCTGTAGGTTAAGTTGCTCCAGAGCATGAACTTTGTCACGGTACTCCAGCAGGCAGGTGTTGAGGCTGTCAAAACCAAACGGGTGGCCCCGGTCTCCATACTGGGTCACCATAGGGACACTGGTGCTCCTAAGTCCCTGCAAGAACACGCTGCTGATGCCCAGAGCTCTGCGGGAAACACGTGCACCCAGGCTGCTTGTGGGAACCATGCCTACAAACACTCCCCGAGGTGCGGCGGTCCCTGCCGCACTCATACGGCCCACACTGCCTGGCCGCTCGGCAGCAGTTTGGCCCAGGAAAGAGGATCGGCGTCGTGGCAGAGGCATTTCTGTTCCAGTGTTTTTTAAGTGCCACTACTTGCCTATAGACATTGCCACAATGTAAGTTCAAATATCCTCTGACCACCCCTCAGCTAAACGGCAACAGCTACCAGTGCATGCCTCTTTATGGAGGCCTGGGCTTCTGGAAAGCAGAGTCTTTGTTCAAGGTCTGTTGTTCCTGTACCATTGTGTGAGAGGTCTGGTGATGCTGGTCACTGCTCTTTGTTAATCATTTCTAGGCAGTTATCAGCTGCCTCAGCAGAGTGGGCTTCTCAGGAAAGGTCTATAGAGCACATGATCAATCTAGTGTGTGAAAATTACAGTGAGTGAACTAAACTATGCTTTGAGCACAATGCCCCAAGATAGCAGCTATCACAATTGTGTGTGCTTATGAGAGATATGTATAATGTTATGTCACCTCTCATAAGGGAATCATGACTAAGAGGGGGGCCTGGGTAGCTCAGTGGTAAAAGACACTGGCTACCACCCCTGGAGCTCACTAGTTCACTAGTTTGAATCCCAGGGTGTCCAGGTCTCCTATGCAACCAAATTGGCCCAGTTGCTAGGGAGGTAGAATCACATGGGGTAACCTCCTTATGGTCGCTATAATGTGGTTCATTCTCGGTGGGGCGCATGGCGAGTTGAGCGCAGATGCCGCAGTGGATAGCATGAAGCCTCCACACGCGCCATGTCTCCATGGCAATGTGCTCAACAAGCCACACGATAAGATGCGCAGGCTGAAGGCAACTGGGATTCATCCTCCGCCACCCAGATTGAGACGAATCACTACACAACCATGAGGATTTAAAAAGCGCACTGGGAATTGGGCATTCCAAATTGGGTTAAAAGTAAAAAAAAAAAAAAAAGATAGAAAGAAAAAAGAAAAGGAAAAATGTTAAGTGCCTAACAACATGATTTTGCATTTGATAACTAATCTTTACCAAGCCACATCTTCCTGTTTTCAGGTGGCAGATACTGTATAGTCAACTAAAGGAAGTCAAATGTTGCTTTCCCATGAGATAGTGACTGATTTTAGGGCAAATCAAGACACTTTACAGTAAACTGCACATTGCTAGTAAGTTTTAATCAATTGTGTGAGATTATAAGGATGTGGATCTTACTAAGGGGGCACTCCTCATATCTGGCCTGATGATCTTTAACCCCACATAAACAGATTTGCAGAAACTGGTGCTGTAGGGCACAGTGAGAAACTAACTGACACATAACTGGCTGTCACTGATCACTGTGGAGGCCTGAGGCTATAGTTCAAACCTACAGCTGCAGCATTATATAAGAGATTATGTTTCATACTTTGCTAAATTGCTTTTGACAGTTATATTTCTATCTATCTACTGTATATCTGTCTGTCTGTATGTCTGTCCGTCCGTCCCTCTTTCACATATCTCTCTGTCTTTGTTGTTTTTTCTTTTTCTATCTATTTATCTATCTATCTACCTATCTGCTCGTCCGTCCGTCCGTCCGTCCAGCCGTCCATCCATCCATCCATCCATCCATCCTTCTGGTCAACTTGTTTACTTTGAAGAAATTTCAACATCACACTTCTACACTGACAGAACAGCACATTTGTGTAAATGGGGCTTTCAGAACCTACTGTATGAAACTGAAACTGGCACAAATGCATAAAAAACACAATTTTAGTATGTAACCCAGAAGCAACTTTAGTTTCACATTATTTGTTTCTTAGAACAGAGAGCTCTTAGAATAGCTTGCTTAAAGGGGCCTTTTGAACTGCTACCACACATCACATATATCTTTATGTACTTTTTGTCTTCATACTAGTTCCTCACCCTTGTTCTGCAGGATATTCCTGTATTGTTAATAAAAATACTGATCAAATCCACCGGCCTCTTGCCATACATCCTAAGTATCATAATAATTAGTATTATTGGAGTAAACATCCAAGGGATAAGTGCAAAGTGCACGTATGTCAGACTTTCCTGACCTTCAGAGCAACTACAGTAGAAAAGAGTCTCACCATTTTCCACTGGATCAGAGACAATTCCTCTTTTGATATCAGAACAACAGGGAGTATTTTCCCCTCACACACTGATTTTTTGTGAATAGATTTTCATAAATTATATTGATATTCTCATGAGTTCTTACATCGAGATTATATTATGGGACTGAAAGATTTTATGTTTTAAAGGCCATATTCTTCTCTACAATTTAAGCAAATTTATACTATTTAAGGTTTTCTTAGAATTTAATTTGAATGTCAATCACAGATGTTGCAGCTGCTGAGTGTATGTACTGTATGTCATGGGCATGCCATAAGTTTGCAAAAAGAGGTATGCTTTACCTGCCATTAAAACAGGTACAAACCTATCTTCTGAGTCTGCCCTTGAGACTTTCAAGCACAAGCAGATGTCTGTCAAATTCCACCTTATATTAGCCTCACTGGTACCAAGCGTTGACCTTATATAGAAGGATTATATTAGGATTACAGTAACGCTGGATGCATTACAGTTTTTCTCAATCGATTTAGCACATTTACTGAAACAAACTTACAACTGTCAAAACTCTAAGTGCAGTCCTCACATCATGTGGTACATTCAGCACACCATTCTGTGACCTGCAAAAGGTGATTACTCAAAAGAATTAACTCATGTTTCAAATTTTCAATTAATAAATCATTGTCATCAAAACAAAAGGTTCCTTTAACATTGCTTAGACCAAGACAGTCAAAATGTAAAGACATCTTGTCAAATGACAGTGTACTCTGAAAGTGTGATAGTTACCCACTATGTAATATTGTCCAATTGCTAACATTGTATATTTAGGCAGCTGAATAGAACTGATGTCAAAGTCACAGCACACACTATACTTTCAACAAAACATTTATTCAAACATTTCTCTGTATGTACACACTTTACAGCCAACCGAAAATAAGTAAAGAAAGCTTGTACAGAAAAAAAAAATATATATACAACAGCAAAATTCAGGAACTGCAATATGTGCAAGAAAAAAGAATATGCTGCAAGTTCATCAACCTCATGGGTCTTCCAATCTCTCCTCTCTGTCTGGCCACATCATTTCATCTACATCACACCTGATATCCTCCATTGCAATGCAATGATGGAAAAATCTTTTGGCATGACGTAGCCTCCCCCTACAACAATCTGCTGTGATGTCCTCACAACCAGCATCCATTGCACCCAGTAAGGACAACTGGTCGTGAGGACGGTGATCACAGACCTTCCATCTCCATGCAGAAAAGAACTCCTCAATGGGATTTAGGAATGGAGAGTATGGTGGGAGAAACACGTGGGTGGGCAACAAACCATTCCCTGACTGTATTTGAACAATGGAAACTTTGTCCCAAACTATAACATACGTTGGCAAGTCATTTCTTACCAACCCCCTCTCATTCTCAGGAATGAGATCGCTGTAAATTTTCCAGGAAATTGAGACGTTGTGTGTTATAGGGCCCAATGATGGGAATGTGGCGGAGTACACCATTCCCACATATGGCAGCACACATTGTAATGTTCCCTCCTCGCTGGCCTGGCACATCAACAGTGGCTCGGTGGCCAATAATATTATGGCCACGTCTCCTGACTTTGGTCAAGTTGAATCTTGCCTCATTAACATACACAAAAATGTGTGGGGATTCATCAGCCTCCAGCTCCATCACTCTCTATAAAAGTGAGTAAAGCAATTTAGGAAATAATTTACAGTAGATACTGTAAATCATACAGTTACATATATCCCACACTGTGAAACATATTCTGCATATACAGGTTGTACTTGTCAATACTGAAAGACAAGGAGATTACAGCACTGTGTAGTGTACAATGATGAATTCTTACCTATACATACTGGTACCTCAGCTCCTTCACTCCCTCACCATTCCTCTCAAAAGTTACCTTGTAGAGTTGCTTCACTGCAATCTGATTTCTCTTCAGCATGCTATCAATTGTGGAGAGGCTGACGGTGTTGATATTTTGAAAGATGCCGTCATCTTGTATGACTGCACTTTGAATATTGTTTAGTCTAATAGTATTGTTTGCTACGACCATATTACAAATTTCAAGTTCTTGTTGAGCAGTGAAAACTGATCTTCTGCCACCACCATGGGGCAGATGCTCAATCCTAGACAGAAAATACAGCACAGTAAAGTCAATGTATTCTACATAAATTCTGAGACATGCATTAGATAAGTCTACTGGAATACCAGTGTGAAGGAATATTGCAGTACAATATTTGATTACACACCTGTTTTCTCTCCTGAATGTCTGGACTATTGATGACACCGTGGACCGGCCCAGATTAGGCTGCACTCTTTGACCAGCCTCTGTCATACTTAGGCCATGGTTGATGACATGGTCTATAATTGTTGCCCGTATCTCATTTGAGATTCTCTGTGCCTTTACCTTTCTCTGGCTCATCCTCTGTGCCCCTCTCTCCCTCTTCCTCTCCTCCTCACCATATCACCCAGCACTCTAATGCCCCTTCCTCTTGCATGAGCAGGCTCTTGCCCCTGTCTGTCCCCTGCCTGCTCCATATTCCACAGCTGTACAATTCAGTCTTACCCTTGAAGTATAAATGTGTTTGAGAACTGATAGGTTATAAGTTTCACCTGTCAGCTAAATTGGACAGCATTTGCGTTTGACTGCTCTAAATTGTGAGGAAATTGAATTGTTCCCCATCTAGCCTAAGTCTATCCATCTGACTATTACAACAATACCACATAACTATTATGTGTGACAGGTTATTGTGATTGTTGGTTGTTCTATTTAGCATGTAGGGATTTACACAATGAACGTGTATAATTGCATTTAAGAGTAATATCATTCAATAGCAAATGAATGCAAACTATTTTGATCTGCAAGGCTTACTCAATGCATTTTGTGCCAAAGCAATTATAAATGACTATAGTCAGGTGAACAAATGACCTAATGTTCATAGTTAGTCATATAGTTTGACAAAACTAGTCATTCGATGATTGTGCCAAAGCGATTGAGAAAAACTGTAAAAGCAAAATTGGCTTGCCATATCTACTGTTATGTAATCCTAATATAATCCTTTTATGTAAGGTGAATGCTTGGTACCAGTGAGGCTAATATAAGGTGGAATTTTGACATCTGCTTGTGCTTGAAAGTCTCAAGGGCAGACTCAAAAGATAGGTTTGTGCCTGTTTTGTTGGCAGGTAAAGCATACCTCTTTTTGTAAACTCATGGCATGCCCATGACATTATGGAAAGCCAATTTTGCTTTTAATGCATCCAGTATTACTGGTTGTAATTGTATTTGAATGAGTAATATTTCAATTAGAGAGTTCTACAATATATTTTCTACTAGTAAGAATTCCAATTACAGAGCTCTCTATTTGCATTTCTACTAGTAAGAATGCCATTGCAGAGCAATACAATTGATTTACAGAGCTCTACAATGGCATTTTACTAGTAAAACTCCAATTAAAGAGATCTACAATTGATTTTTTACTAGTAAGAAATATAATTACAGAGCTCTGCAATGACATTGTTACTAGTAAGAATGCAATTGCAGAGCTCGACAGTTGAATAACAGAGCTCTGCAATTGCCTTTTTACTGGTAACAATTCCAATTAAAGAGCTCTGCAATTTGATTCTTACAAGTAAAATTTTTATTACAGAGCCCTCTCATTACGTTTTCACTAGTATGAATTTCAATTACAGAGCTCTACAATTGCATTCTTACTAGTAAAAACTTGTATTCATTAGATGCAAAACAGAGGCAATTACACCCATTTCCCTTTTCAAATCCTGCCTGAGGTATGTTACATTTCAAAATAAAGGCCATGTGTGACATGGTAAGATATTAGCATGAAATATAATAAAAAATAAGAAAGCTAATTTAGCAAACATATTGATTGCATTCACATAGTGTCAAGATTATAGAGAATATTGAGATGAAAGCACAAATATGTTTTGTTATTGAAGGATAATTTCTTATATGAATTAACTATATTAATTCACCTCTGTATTCTCTTGGAAAAAGTTCAAAGATGTTTTTCACATGTCAGAAACTCATACGGCCCACTGCGGTCTGCAGCATCTACAGTATAGTTTTTAGAAAGCTGCCAGTCAGACACTTGTGGATTTTGTCCCGAAAATGATAATACATTTTTTTTTTTTTATCAAAATGTTTAATTTAAATGTGTAGATTGTATGAAAGTTTGCAAAGAATACAGATATGTACATGCAAAACGGTAAAAAGTAGTTTTAATGTTTTTTTAATGAATCATAAAGGAGGATAACAAATTTTTTCTTCTTTTGAAAATTGAACAAAATGTTCATTTACCCTGGCATTGTTTTTCCTGCATTCACAAGTTATGCCTACGAAATACCGGACAAAAATATTTTTTATAACAGAATTTGTAATGATTGTAATCTTTTTAATAAATGTATAATAACATATAATATAATATGATGTATAATCATATACTGTATATTCATAATACATTCCCACCTGCCAATTTATATAAGCCAGATGAATATGAATATGCATGAGGCGCCATTACCATAATGAGATGACACTGAATAGAGAGCTCTACAAAGCAATTATTCCCAGTAAGAATCACTACTGCAGAGCTCTAAAATTACATTTATACTAAAAAGTATGCAGTTGCAGCTCTGTAATTGGAATTCCTACTAGTAAGAATGTAATTGTAGAGCTCTTTAATTGCAATTCTTACTAGAAAGAATGTAATTGTAGAGCTCTATATTTGAATTACAGAGCTCTGCAGTTACATTCTTACTAGTAGGAATTCCAATTATAGAACTCTACAATTGCATTCTTATAAGTAAGAAATTAATTGCAGAGCTCTGTAATTAAATTCTTACTAGTAAGAATTACAGTTAGAGAGCTCTACAATTGCATTCTTACTAGTAAGAGCTCTGCAATTAAGCATATCTTTAATGTGATTTTTTACTAGTAATAATTCAATTAGAGAGCTCTGTAATTGAAATTCTTACTAGTACAAATTAAATTAAAGAGCTCTCTAATTGGAATTCTTACTAGTAAAAATGGAATTACAGATCTCTCTAATTGGAATTCTTCCTAGTAAAAATTCAATTAGAGAGCTCTGTAATTGGAATTCTTACTAGTAAGAAATTAATTGCAGAGCTCTGTAATTGAAGTAGAGAGCTCTACAATTGATTTTTACTAGTAAGAATTTAAATCGCAGAGCTCTACAATTATATTCTTACAAGTAAGAATTCCAATTACAGAGCTCTACAATTGCATTCTTACTAGTAAGAATGTAATTCAGTTACAGAGCTCTGCAATTAAACATATCTTTAATGTGATTTTTTACTAGTAAAAATTCAGTTAGAGAGCTCTCTAATTGGAATTCTTACTAGTAAAAATTAAATTAGAGAGCTCTCTAACTGGATTTCTTACTAGTAAAAATGGAATTACAGAGCTCTCTAACTGGAATTCTTACTAGTAAAAATTCAATTAGAGAGCTCTGTAATTGGAATTCTTACTAGTAATCATTCATTTTCAGAGCTCTGTAATTAAAAATGAATGGGAGTCAATGGAAATGTATGACAAGTAAACATTCAGATAGACAGCTTTCTAACTGGCATTCTTACTAGTTAAAATTCAATTAGAGAGCTCTCTAACTGGAATTCTTACTAGTAAAAATTCAATTAGTGAGCTCTGTAACTGGAATTCTTACTAGTAAAAATTCAATTTGAGAGCTCTGTAATTGAAAATCTTACTAGTTAAAATTCAATTAGAGAGCTCTCTAACTGGAATTCTTACTAGTAAAAATTCAGTTAGTGAGCTCTGTAACTGGAATTCTTACTAGTAAAAATTCAATTATAGAGCTCTGTAACTGGAATTCTTACTAGTAAAATTCAATTATAGAGTTCTGTAATTGGAATTCTTACTAGTAAAAATGCTGGGAACATTAAAAGAAAATTTGGATTTCCATAAGTAGAACAATCCAGTTTTTGAATCCCTTTCAGTTGGATTCTGCACAACACTAAATATATGAATCTGGTAAAGACACTTGGTCATATTGGATAATATAACCACTATGTACAGTAGATGTATACTGACACAATGCTCTCTGCAGCTGGACATAATTTTCATATTAACATTTTATTGATAAAAAAAACCAATAAAAAAAAAAAACAGGATTGATGAAACAGAACATACACACACAGAATCAATTATATCAAGGATTTGATCCGGTGGTCCAACACAAAATGAAAGTATACACATACAAATAAAAATACCAATAAAAAAATAAATAAAATAAAATAAAATAAATTAATTAAAACAGACAAGAGGAAACACTTAAGAATATATAAAAAAATTAAATCATACATTCAAAACTGCAAATCTCCCTCCACTGCCCCTCTCCGAGAGCCTTCTAAAAAGGCTAAATAGCTGCCCCATTTTTTAAATCTATGTTGCCTAGCCTTCTATATGAAATTTCTTCAAATGCAGCTACGCTGCCCATCTCTGTGTGCCACTCTTGAAACGAGGGCGCTCCAGCCAACTTCCATCCCCTAAGTATGATCTGTTTGCCGATCATAACACTGGTTAGGACCCAATTTTTTATGTATTTATCTCCTATATTAATGACCGCCTCATCGTCTAAAATACAGAGTCTGGGGAAAAATGAAATTTGAGAGCCCAATATGTCACACATAAAACTCTGAACCCTCAACCAAAATTTTTGGACCTTAATGCGGCTGGACATCATTTAAAGGAATAGTTCACCAAAAGATGAAAATTCTCTCATCATTTACTTACCCTCATGCCATCCCAAATGTGTATGACTTTCTTTCTTCACAAACAAAGATTTCTCAGCTCTGTTGGTCCATACAGTGCAAGTGAATGGGTACCAAAACGTTGAAGCACAGAAAGCACATAAAGGCAGCATAAAGGTGATCCATAAGACTCCAGTGGTTAAATCATTGTCTCCTGAAATGATAAGTTTTGGATAATGTGAAAGTGAAAGTGGAGATTGATAGTAAAAAGGGACTTACTCCTTTTTACTATCAATCTCCAATTTCACTTTCACATTCTTCTTCCTTTGTTTTTGGCAATTTGCATTCTTCCTGCATATCGCCACCTACTGGGCAGGGAGGAGAATTTATAGTAAAAAAGGACTTAAATATTGATCTGTTTCTTACCCACACCTATCATATTGCTTCAGAAGATATAGATTAAACCACTGGAGTTTTATGGTTTAATTTTATGCTGCATTTATGTGCTTTTTGGAGCTTACAAATTGTGATACTCATTCACTTGCATTGTATGGACCTACAGATCTGAAATATTCTTCTAAAAATATTCGTTTGTGTTCAGCAGAGGAAAGAAAGTCATACACATCTTGGATGGCATGAGAATGAGTAAATGATGAGAGAATTTTTATTTTTGGGTGAACTTTCCCTTTAAAGTATCAGTTTACATAAAATAGAGCCTCATGCTGTCCTAAATCTGTATGACATTTCTTCTTCCATGGAACATTAAAGAAGATGGTAGGCAGAATGTTAGCCTCAATCACCATTCACTTTCATTGTATGGAGAAAAAAAAAGATGCAATGAAAGCGAATGGTGACTGAGGCTAACATTCCGCCTACCATCTCCTTGTGTGTTCCACAGAAAAGTCATATGGTTTGGAACAACATATTCTGTTGGTGAATATAATTTTCAATGTTGAAATGTTAGTAAAGTTAATGTGCATGATAAAAATTTTTAACCTAATTGAATTGTGGTGCAATTAATCATGCAGCTTTCAGTACCAAAAGCAGCATTTAGATGTAAATTGCCATCTTAGAGAATAGTGTGCCTGCAGGTGACAAGATTTCGAGATTTAACAGACAACCGACGCCATACCTTTCCACTGAAACAAGTAACAACTTATTCTCTCTCCAAAGAATGTCTCTTTTGCCCTCCCTCCTCTAAGTAGACCCTATTTAAACTGAGAGCCTCAAACTCTCCCTCCTGCCTGCACTTTCTGGTCTGTTCAGACTGTGATCCTTCAGTATCCATAGCTGTTCACCATGTCTATGTCTTTTTCTTTATCCTCTTCCAGACTCTCTGGGGGATATGGAGGTCTTGGCATGGCTCGGGCTGGTGCAGGTGGTGGGGCTAGACTGGGTCTGGGGCTAGGAAGTGGTGCTGGCTTTGGTGCAGGGCTTGGCCTTGGAGGAGGATTGGGCTTTGGTGGCAGTGGAGGCTTTGGCCTTGGCATTGGTGGAGGTGTAGGAGCTGGTGCAGGACTGGCACTGGGTGGTGGTGGTGGTGGGGCACTGGTTGCCAGTCCTGCATTCGCTATGGGTCGTGCCATTGCTGCAGGAGGGCTCAGTACAAGCTCTGCACTTGCCGCTGGCTCAGGATCAGGTGCTGCTGTGGCCCCGATACTTTCCAGACAGGCTGAGAAGCACATGCTTTCTGGGCTCAATGATCGTTTCTCTGGGTATATGGCCAAAGTACGGGCGCTACAGCAAGAGAATGCAGCTCTGGAGGCCAAGCTGTCCCAGTTGACTGGGGGGACAGACGTGTCCCAAGAATCATCTGGGAGTTCCACACTGGAGTATGAGGCCCAGCTGAGTGAATATCGCAGCACACTGGAAACTCTCAATATTGACACTGTCAAGCTGGAGATTGAGCTGGACAATGTCCGTGGCACTGCCCATGAACTGAAGGCTAAGTGAGTGTTTCCTGTTATATGACATTGGATCATGGGTTTCCTTTTTTAAAGACATTAACACTGAATGAATATAAACACATTCAATCTCATGACATTATATCACAAGATTTGATGCATTTGGCAGATGCTTTATCCAAAGGAACTTAAAGTGTATGCATCATATTTATCAGTATATGTGTTGCCTGGGAATCAAACTCATGACCATGATCCACATGTCTTGTCCCACTTTGTTATATCTATCACTCTGGTAACTGTCTTTGCAATTTAAACATTATAACAAAATATAATGATAAAATTGTATTTTAGTAACACTGAAAATATTTCCAATATATAACATGAAGTTAGTAAATAATAAAATATGTTCTGGATTTTCAAAAAGGCTTGACTTTGAACAAGGAGTGAAGTTTCAACTTGAGTCTGACATTGCTGCCATGAAAAAGGTAAAAAGGACAGCATTCTGTCACATGATGTTTTCTATACTGAAACTATCTGCTGTTGTCTTAAAGATGTAATGTAAACAAAACAATATTTTAACCACATATTCATGTGTCCCTCTTTAGGACATTGAAATGGCCTCTGACCTAAGAATCGATTTGGATGCCAAATATTCTAGCCTGAAAAATGAACTGGAATTTGTCAGCAAAATGCAGGAGGAGGTAAAAATCCATTCTTAAATCTAAAATCAAAATCTCTTTATTTTAACCTACTGAGACCCATGCGTGACTGCTGTGTGTATTTTCCATTTGCCTTTTTTATTTGTAACTAGTAGCACCTAATAAACATGCATAAAAAATTGTACTTTGTTTTTTTATTTTTTTATTTTTTTTTATAAAAATAAATACAAATATATTAATTCTAAAGCAAATAGTTTTCCTAAAAATGTATGGCAATATATGTGGATAGTGGGACTAAGTTGTGCAATTTTAATAATGCCGAGCTATAGAAAGTCAGATTTTTTTAAATTAAATTGTTTATTATGTTTCCAGGAGTGTTGTTTTCATGTTTTTGAGACGTTACAGACATAATATCAAATTAGTCTACATTAGCAGACATCAGCATAATTAATTAATTAGTAATGGCCAGCATCATCCAATCACTGCCAACCATGTTAAAATATTATAAATTTTGTTAGGAGTGAATGCACTTAGCTGCATAGGAAAGCTATAGGATCCTCCCTTGCTCTCTATTTAGTGAATGACTTAACCTCCAGTGTGCTGTCTGTCTGCACTGGCCTCAGAACAGTTCAAAATGCACCTTATTTTCACCTAACTCTATATAAAGCCTCTGAAAGCAAAATTTTTCAGCTTATGAATGAACCCATTGATTCTCAATGTGATAATGCGCAGAAAATAAAGGATTTCTAAGGAAAACACGTGCTTAAGTATACATTAGTGTACATTGTGTTTAGCAATGTGGCGTTTCTCAATTAATGACAAAAATTTTAAAAATGGCATATCGGATGAAACTAGAGACACTAATATTTTGATGTTTCAATGTAAAAAGTTAATTAGACTTCTTACTAGATTTATTTTTTGCCGTTTCTCCTAAAAACAAACTCTGTTGTGAATGGCGCCATGTTGTTTTGTCACATGACTCCGTACGACGAAAGTTTAACCCTTTACTGACAGCCCAGAGTCTTCTGAACTGAGATCAGTCAGTTTAAATTGAAATTATGCGTTGCATAAAGCAAAGCCAAATACAATGTCCATGCATGTGTATGCAGGGTCGCACGAGATTAAACCTGTAATCAAGATGAGCAAATTTTTCAATGTATATATATGTTCCACTTTGTTATGTCAATCACTGTAGGAACTGTCTTCTTTGCAATCCAAACTGGGCACAACAACAATGGACACTTCAGTCTCAATGATTGAAGTAGACACTGGCAAGTCATTTGACATCTCTACAGCACTCAACAAGATGCGAGAGGAATATGAGAAATCTGTGCATCAACACAGAGAAGAGGCTGAGGCTTACTACAAACTCAAGGTCAGCACATAAGAAATGATTACATTTTCTTGAAATATAGATTATGCTGCAGTAAGTGGGATTCCAGGTAATAGATCTTGTTCTATCTGCTTTTCACTCAAGATGGACGAGATACAGACGACCAATGCCAAAAACACAGAGGCTGTGTCATCGACTAAAACTGAGATCACAGCAGCCAGGAAAGAGCTGCAGACACTGAGTTTAGAGCTGCAGGGTCTTGTTGCTACTGTAAGTGTTAGACCTATAACATAAAGCACATTTCGATACATACTGTACACTCACATTTTTATGTTATATATATAACAATGGATGTGTGATGTTGGCCAAACCAGGACACTTTTGCCAATGTAAATAGTGCATTTTATGTAAATCAACTGATAAGAATAAAGGATTATTTTTAAAGGCTTTTGTGCACTAAGGAAGTAGTTCCCTTGAGAAACTGCAAGAGTTGTCAGCAGTGTGAAAAGTTTCAGTGCAGGTTCTCAGCATATAATAAACATCTCTTGAATAAATCACAGCTGTCTGAGACAGGAAACAGATGACATATGAAGTGGTTTATTGATCTCAGTCATTTTATATTGCCAGCAAAAGCCCCAATGCCACAAGAGAAGCTTAGCTGCTGCAAAAGGCCCAATTTCCCAAACAGTGCTCACATTTCAGACAATGATTTAAAAAAAAAAAAACATTTGCATCATTTACAATAAATTTTGTGTCTGAGAACATGAGATATCATAGGAGTGCTGAAGATTTAGGGAGATTTTTTGGTACTGTGTAAACATGAAAAGATTTGAAATCAAAAATGAAAATTATGCCATCATTTACTGCCCTTCATGTCGTTCCAAACCCATTTGACTTTCTTTCTTCCATGGAACATAAAAGATGTTAAGCAGAATGATAGCCTCAGCCAATTTTTACATTCATTGTCATTTTTTTTTTTTTTTTACCATACGAAAGTGACTGGTGACTGAGACTAATAATAAAATGGTTTTATTAAACTAACAATAAAAAGTCATATGGGTTTGGAACAACAATAGGTTGAGTAATTAATTACACAATTTAAATTTTTGGGTAAACTATTCCTTTAACTAGAAGTCTGTTATAACAAGTTGAGAGAGAGAGAGATAGAGAGAGAGAGAGAGAGAGAGAGAGAGAGAGAGAGAGAAACTATGTCAGGCTACAATCTTTTTTCTCCCTTTTCAGAATATGAGTCTAGAGCAGAGTTTAGCAGAAGCCCAGGCCCAGTCCAGTGTGGGTGTTGCTGAGTACCAGGCACAGATCGCTAGCCTGACATCAGCCATAGAGGTGGCTAAAGCAGATCTCCACAAACAGATCCTTGCCTACCAAGAGCTGCTGGACATCAAACTTGCCCTAGATGTCGAGATCTCCACCTACAGAAAACTGCTGGAAGGAGATGACTTCAAGTAAATATGTCAAAAGCATATTAAAGAGAGAACACAGTTTTATGAGTAGTTAACATGAACTATTTTTAATTGAACATTAGGAGTTTAGCTTACGGTTTACAAATATGCATTAGTGAATATCTAAGGTCCTGTAACTGGTCATCATTCCTCTTAAAGGAATATTCTGGTTAAACTCAGTCGACAGCATTCATAGCATAATGTTGATTACCACAAAAAATTATTTCGACTCGTCCCTCCTTTTTTTTTAAAAAAAAAAGCAAAAATTGAGGTTACAGTGAGACACATACAATGGAAGTGAATGGGGCCAATTTCTAGAGAGTTTAAAGGCAGAAATGTGAAGCTTATAATTTTATAAAAATACTTGCATTAATAGTTCTGTTAAAACTTTTAGAGCTTTAGGGTTTGTTGACATTACATCGACATGGCAAGAACGTTGTAAAATTGGCTATAACATTACACAGAAAAGGTTAGTAAGTGATTTTATCACACTAAAATCATGTTAACACACATATTGTTTACGTCTTGCGGCTATGATTTTGAAACAGTGAGTATTTTAAAATTTATGGATTGGCCCCATTCACTTCCTTTGTAAGTGCCTCACTGGAACCCAGATTTTCACTTTCTTTAAAGAAAAGGAGTGATGAGTCAAAAATCTTTTTTTGTGGTACTCAAAATTATGCCACAAATGCTGTCAACTGAGCTGAACTTGTATTGAACCCGGAATATTCCTTTAAGATTTTCATCATTTGTAATCAACTTTTTGGCTTCACGTATTTATTTTAAATGGTCCTGTGGTATTACAAATTCATTTTAAAAGCACCTATTTAATGTAATCGCTCAATTAATATGAGCTCATAAAAACCGAGAAACTTTCAGGTTAATTATAGCATGTCACAATGAAACTGCTTGAAATTTCAAATAGCCTTATAAAGTTAGGAGCAATATTCTTTCAAGAACAGATTAAATGTTAAGGGATTGCCTTCAAATTTGCATTGTTTACAGCATTCATTCTGATTTCTAATTTTAACTTTGACTTTCAGAATGCCAGAGTTCACAGAGACATCCTACACTTTTTCAGGTGAGAACATTCTTTGTAAGTTTTAATGTCTTTGATTAATCAGAAACAGGTAGTTGGTGTCAATACAACAAATAGCAAGGAACCAAAATAATGCTGATACCACAAGTGTTAGGGACAGTCATCAGGGAGTTTCCTCACTACCTTGGAAAGCTTCTGTGGTCAGACAGTCAGAGGTTTAACGTAATAACTGTTAATCATATCATAATGTTGTTCAAACCGACATACTGTATTTGTTAGTATAGGTATGAATTTGAGTATTGTGACGCAGATGACAGAAAGATCTCCTTGGCCTATTAAACATATTAAACACACCCTACGAATTTAACTTATTAACCTTAAAGGGACAGTTTACCCAAAAATAACATTTCTGTCATATTTTACTCACCTCATGTTGTTCTAAACCAACATTACTTTTTTCTTCTGTGGAACTGTGATAGGGAACAAGGCAGTCACAAGGAGAATTACACCATGGATAATGAATGGATTTCCAAAAAGTTGTTTTAATACGTAGATGTGCAAAATGTGCAAATAAATAGTGTTTAAGAGCGTTCATAAAAACCAAGCTTACTTGAAAAAAACAAAACAAAATACAGTCTAAAAGCTAGACGTGTTTCTGGTACTTGAAGCAGGTTGACTCCCCTCCCTAAACAACGGAGGCAGGAGTTTTGCTCCCAAAATTGTTTTGGCTTGATGAACTTGACCAGTTTACCTTTGGCTTATTTAAGCTTATTTTTGGCTTGACAAAACGGATAAGATCATCACTCATTTTTTTCATGCCACGCACATGATCGGCAACACATGAGATGGCACAGTTGCTGACTTCTGCCTTTCCCTAGTTCAGCAAAAGTGGAGATCTGTGGTTTAATAAAGAAAATGTGCATAAATGTGCATAAATTCACAGTATATTAAAGAAATTAAAATAGCAGTAATGGATGTACTCAAATGATACTGTAGGCTTTTTTTTACATAAGTTGATTCGAAAGTGCAGGGGAATGGGGTGGGGGGGGCCTTTCTCATCTGCGCTTTTCCATCCTGTAGGGAGGGCTTTGCCCTACACCAGCACCCCCCAGGACTCCACCCTTAACTCTGCCCTAAAGAACATACATACTAGATACTTCCTGACAGGCAAGTTTCATGCCCTCATGCAAGGGCAGCTTAGGAGAGACACCCCTACATGTTTATAAATGTTGACAAATAGGGTGAATTAAGCTAATCTGGGACATTTACATTCATGCATTTGGCAGATGCTTTTATCAAAGCATTTTACAGCACATTTAAGGTGTGCATTTTATTAGTATATGTGCTCCCTGGGAATCTAACCCATGACCTTACACTCAAAAAAATGATTTTTGCTGCTTGTTCAATTTACTTGAAATAAAGCAACACAATTCTAGAACATTTTTTCACAACTTGATTTCATTGCATTCAATCCATTTAAATGGGTAAAATGGAAGTTTACTTAATCCATTTGAGTTGGGACTACATGAATACTTTTTGTGGTGTTAATGTAGCATTGATGAAACTGGGCAGGGGATTTTCATTTCCCAGCATGCTTTGCATGGGACTTGATAGAGAGAGAAAATGTTAAAATTAATTTTATTTGATGTGTTTTTGTGCAAGATGAATGTAAAGGGGGATACTTGCTAGTTTTTAATGTTTTGTTATTTTGAGCTTTAGAAGAGTTTCTGTTATGTTGGAGTTTTGGGGGTTACCATTATGGTGAAGAGTGTAGATTAAGTTAACAATGAGGACAGGTCGATGCTTCATAGGAAATTGGTTGCTCGCTTCATTGAGCAAATGTTGTGCTAGCCATAGTGTAGTTACTAAACTTTATAGTGCTTCCAACCAGCATGTATTTAGCATGCTAACATTTACTTTCACTTGTTAGTATATAAAGAAAAACAATACATTTATTTGAGTTACATTAAGTCATCTAATTTTGTTGGGTTTACCCAATTCAACTAGATTCTTTCTACACAAAATGTTTTTATTGAGATTACATAGTCATTTTAAGTTAATAAAACTCATTTCAAACATGTGGAACCACTGTCCATGATTGGATCAAATTCAGCCAAAGAGCTATATTTTTAGTTGCTATCACTGTTGATAATCAGGAATTTCAGAATGGATTTTGCACTTTTGACTTCTTCAATTTACTGTGATTGTAATCTTAACACTATAGATCGACAAATGAGAATTTATCACATGACAACCCTGCTAGAACATAATAATGTTATCTTAAACGTGAAAGTGATAATGCAACGATAACGAGTTTAGCTGTCCCACATTACCCAATTAACCAGATTATCCTTATTCACCCTACATCAACCTTATTCATACACTCAAAAAAATGTTAACCGAAAAATGTGCTTCATGTGGTTAAATTAACTGGTTTTATTAAAGTTTTATAAAGTTTATTTATTATAAAAATATAATTTAACATCACTTAATCAACCGGAATACATAATGTTAAAACAACAAATCAAACTGTATGGGTTAGATCAGGTAAAAAAAAAAAAAGCTCCTAGTAGTTCACCAAAGAAATGACAATTCTCTCATCATTTACTCACCCTCATACCATCGATGTGTATAACTATCTTTCTTCTGCTGAACACAAACAAAGATTTTAAGAAGAATATCTCAGCTCTGTAGGCCCATACAATGCAAGTGAATGGGTACCAAAACTTTGAAGTTCCAAAAGCACATAATGGCAACATAAAAGTAATCCACACGACTCCAGTGGTTAAATTAATTAATTCAGAAGCGATATGATAGGTGTTGGTGAGAAACAGTTCAATATTTAAGTCCTTTTTTTTTTTTTTTACTATTAATCTCCACTTTCACATTCTGCTTTTTTTGTTTTTATTGATTTGCATTCTTCGTGCATATCGCCACCTACTATAATTTACAGTAAAAAAGGACTTAAATATTGATTTTTTTCTCACTTACACCTATTATATATCTTCTAAAAACATAGATTTAACCACTGGAGTTGTATGGATTACTTTTATACTGCCTTTATGTGCTTTTTTGAGCTCTGAAATTTTGGTTCCTATTCATTTGCATTGTGAGGATCTACAGAGCTGAGATATTCCTCTAAACATCTTCATTTGTGTTCAGCAGAAGAAAGAAAATACACATCTGGGATGGCATGAGAGTGAATAAATGATGAGAGAATTTTAATTTTGGGCTGAACTATCCCTTTAAAGTAACAATTGCAGGTTATCACTTTTTACTGTCTCTGGACTATTAATGTTCCAATAAAATTTAAATCATCAATTCTGTCCTCAAATCATTACTTCTCTCTTTCTCTCTCTTTTTATCTGTATGTTCCCTTTTCTCTACTGACAGCGGGTCAAATACAGGTCAAAGAAATTATTACAACAGGTATGTGAATAATCACTTTCCACCATTTGATTTGAAGTGAACTGTATTCATTCGTGTGCTCCATGACCTGCCCCGACATGCCCCATCTGAAAAAAGTGTTGTAGATACTAAATGATGACTTTACTATATTCATCAGTCATGAACAGGCCAGCATGTGTCTACTGGCGTAAACTCACTCATCTTTCCTACAGAGACATCAGTCATTTCTGACGCTGATGATACCGAATCCTCTTGATTGCTGGGAGGCATCCAGTCAATGCAGGCTTGATAAATGCAGACCCGTGCAAGACACATCCAATCCAAAAATGTGGAGTTCCATCGTCTGTTCCTTCAATAAAGCTGTATTTCTGATGTAACCCTTTTCCTATATGTGTGCCATTTTCTCAATATAACCTCAGGAATCATGCAATAAGGCCAATGCATTCAAACATTGTTATACTGCTTGGTATAAACAGTTCTGCTAAAAAATAATGTTCTTTTAAATCACAGTATTCAAGAACATTAAAACTCTGGGTGTGTAAATATTTGCAGATTAAAAACACTCAAGCAGGGCCCCTGAAATTGAACAAATGCACCTCCTACATATCACATCTGTTATTTAATCTCTTAAATCAATTAACCCTGTCTTCTCTAGACAATGATGTTCTCTTAGTATAAAACAGACTAAAAGGAAGAAAACAGACTGTTTGTCTCTCTCAGATGATTGCCTTTAGGATATTTGGCATAGCTGTCTAGGGTCTGCTGAGGAAGAAAATTGAGGAAGTCACGCTTTGTGCAATCACACTGCCATAATGTCATTTGTTTTTCTCACTTTTTTCCATTTTTATTTTTTACTTTCCACAGTGATGCCACATGGCTAATGACATTGTTACAAACATCATGTGACTCAAAAGGGTACTCAGTGTATGCACTCAAACAAACAAATAACCCAATCTGATTAATTTGTATATTTCACCTTATTTGAGGGCTGTGAGGTGAGAAAACAAAAAGACTAAAAGAGTAGGCAAAACTAGGTCTAAAAGTCAAACTAGAGTAAAACTTTAAAAAGCCAGCAATCAGCCCTTAATACTGGGGTTGCGGCCTGAAATCTGTCAAATGAAAATATTAAAATAGTTTTTTTGAGTGAGCTGTTAAACATGCTGAGTGACAGTTATGAGGGGGTATATATGAGAGGCGTCATTATCTACTTTGTTCCTCTATATAGCCTTGTGGTCATAGCAAGTCGTGCAAATGTTCACTGCAGGATGTTCTCAGTCGAACAATGTGCAAAATGACAAATGTTTGTGCTCATTTCAAGGCCTTATAACCGTTGCTAAGTGATGCAGGTTAGTCACACAACTGACTTATTAAGAGGGACACCACCTAAATAAAGCAGAGTTTGCACTGATTTAAAGCAAGACTGCATTGCATCTGCTGTTTTATATTTGCAATGGTACAACACTTCAGGAATCCTTCATTAAGCATGAGTGATGCTTAACATGGTTCACCATCAGTCAGTTCTCAGATATTTTTGGACCATAATAAGCTGCTACTAATAAAAATGGAGGCTATTGTTTTGGAGGCAGTCTAACATGAAATGCATTCCTTCGTGACAGTTTTTCAAGTTTTACCCAATCATGGCTCATACCACAATTTGAGGAAGAGCTTAAACTCATACTAAAGGGAGCGCATGTGTGCGTGCATGTGTCTACCTTTGACCTGGTCACTAAAAGTGTAAGAAAAGGGGAACATTTTGTGGTTTGTTTGCATAAAACCAGAGGCTTCTGAATTTAATTATAGAGATGGCTGAAAGCAAAAACACCATGATAAACACCTTACTTCCATTTCTTCAGCTGCACTACCTACAGGGCAGTTTTAAACAGATAATACACAGAATAACTTTTTGGCCTTGTCACTGTAAACCATGCCAGGAAAGAAAATATAAGATAAGTTTGTGAATTGTGCAATCAGTGTTGCAATCAGAAATGGAGGTGACAGAGCCAAGATTACCCAAAATACATGTGCCTTTTGATGGCAACATTGTCCAGCAGTACTGCCTAAAAGCTACCTTTTATATCTTAAGCAAAGCTACACAGTTGTTTATTGTATCTTGCACTATTTTTTTTTTTCCAGAGTGACTATTTGCACTAGCTGTAAATAGCAACTGCCACACAGCGTGGCCATTTGCACTTCAAAAGTCTGATGGAAACACAGAAATTAAAGACAAACTGCACCATCAATTGTTGCTGCAATGGTGTAGTGTGTTAAGATGGTGTGGATGTGATTTTATCATGCGGATGACCCCCCGGGTTCGATTTCCCCTTTTGTCCCACTTGTTCCATCCTGTTTCCTGTTTCTACTCCTAATATTTCCTTTAATACTACTTATAATAATAACAAATACAATTAATATAAAGTTTGATATTCTCGCAGTGATTTGGTCACGATGAAGTTCGGGGAGTTGAGAGAAAGGTTTGAGATGGGTCAAATTAACCATGGTTTTTACTATAGTAATATGGTGTTAATAAAGTAACCATGTTAATTTTGTGATTACTGTGATTTTACTACAAAATACAATGGTGATACTATAGTTACTGTAATAAACCCATGGTTAATTTTTGTAAAGGAAGGGTAGGTTTAGGTTTAGGAGTAGGCGCTGGTGTAGGTTATTTGTGGGACTCTAAATAAACACAATAAACACACTGCAGTGATGCCACTATACTGCATGTTAGTATTTAATTAAGGGTGTAAATAGTATCTGCCACTATTTGCACTTAGTGCAAATAGCTTCTAATAGCCTGTGCCTTTTTTTAATTATTGAAAGTGGGATGGTGCTGTGGTGCAATAGTTCTCAACTGGTGGACTCACTGGGCTGTGACCCAAAATGGATTGCAGGTCTGTTTTGATAAGGTTGCGGACAGCAGGGAAAAATGAATGCAAATGATGAAATTTTATAAATATGAAAAGAAAAGAAAAATTAACACTGAGAAAAATGATTCCCTTTTATTTTCATAGGCTATGATGTCAGCCGAAATTGTCAATTCAGTCAATATCATGTTTATAATTTTGCCTATTGTTGCGCCTATGCAGTTGTTGGTAATATTAATAGCATTAATTCATTTCTATATCAAAAAACATTTCAGTGTTTGATTTTAAGGGCATTTTTGTTTACCTTTCGTACAACATACCTTTTTACAATTTTAGTACTGTGTTGGGTCACCACAAAACCAGTTGAGGACCACTGCTGTGGTGTGTTTGACATAAAGGGGAAATGTCTCTATCAACTCAGGATATGGTGTAATAATGCTTATAGAAATAAGAGGGGGAAAAAAAGGTCTGGTGAGACAATATTAAAGATAAACAGGATGTCTGAGGCATGAAGACTTACACTTGAGCAATAAACCATATACGCAATGATGATGTGTAGACATTTCAGCTTTTAAGATATGATTTTATAAAGTGTTGTTTTTGATGCCTGTGGAAACATAAATTAAAGCCAAATGTGTATTAATTTTCCTCATTAAAAAATTAACCCAACAGAAATAGACTAGTCCTTTTGAAAAAAGGCCTATAATTAAAATAATGTACTCTCACATGAGATGAAGACTTCAGTCATATCAGTTACCTAATAAAAGCAGATTATTATTTTTTTTTTAATAGAGAAGGTCACCTCATAGGGGCTGCCATGTTGAGATCACATGACTAGCCAAATGCTACTTTATCTCGGTAGCTCCCCTTTTTGCAGAGCCTTTCACTCACAGATAAATTAAGTATGGCTGACTGTGAACAGCGCATTTATACAATGTCATCGATAAACAAAAGCTATTGCTTTTGCATGATGCTGCATCCACGTCGCAAGCTGTTAGCCATATTAGCCAACACATCTAGTAGCGGTGTTAACCACCACACAAACCATGCAATTGCGTGGGGCCCGGACACTGCAGTGCAATATTGTATATTGTTCCATCAAAATAAAAGTTTCAGGTGAAGGTGAAGTAAATACAACAGAAAAATATTATAATTGTATAAAACAAATCCTTAAAATAATAATAATTCAGTATCATATTATAATAATAAGCTTGACTGGACAATAATAAATAATATTCATCTGGGTTTCAAAATATAAGTGAGTGAATTTATAGTTTTTGCACACCCCATTTATGTACAATTTATTTTTTGGTAAAAATATATGTAGGTAAATATTGCTTTTTTATTACTGTATTGGAGCATACAGATTATATTATTATATTCTAAATGAAATACATTTTTCCTTGTTTATTTTGAGGAAAAAATTTGGAAAACCTGCATTCATTATCTTTTACTTGATTTGATTTTCATTAAACATTTTGAATATACTTAGCTACAATGGCTGTTAGAAAATATTTTAAAATTATGATTTAAGAGTCACGTGGCGCTATGCGGGGGTCGGATGTGTGAATGGCGAGCTCTGTGCACTTTGCTAATTTTTAATTCTTTTTGTGTCTTAAACCGGTGAGATTCGATACACCCTGCTACATAACTGTTCTATGAAGTCAACATGTCAAAGAATTCAAAATCCTCAGGCTCTGGAGATATTAAAAGACACTTATGTGCTCAAGCTGATATCCCAGACAGGGCCGCAGACCAGGGACTCACTTTGGACGGTGCGGCGGGAGAGATTCAACGGCAACTGTCGAGCATGTCTGTAATGCTGGCGAAGGTCGTGGCGGACTTGGAGGATCTTGCTGTAATACGTCGATCGATCATTGTGATGGAGACGAAATTCTCTGAGTTGGTTACAAGAATTGGGGATGTCGAGAAACGGATCAATTATCTGGAGTCATTGGAGAGGGAATTAGCTGCTAATCAGCAAGCAACCAAAGTAGATTTGGAACGCATTGGGAAAAGCTGGAAGACCTTGAGAATTGTAATAGGCAAAACAACGTCCGAATTGTTGGAATTCCTGAGCATGAGGAAGGCCTTGATGTGGTAAAATTCCTAGATGAGCTCTTTCCGAGTCTGCTCAACATAACAGGCCATAAGCTGGAAATCGATCGAGCTCACAGGGTTCTGGCTCAGAGATTGGCTTAGGGAGACAGGCCCCGATCAATTCTGGCCAAATTTCTGAGATCATCCGATAAAGATGTCGTGTTACATGAGGCGAGGAGTAAAGGAAGGCTTTCTTGGAAGAACCACAACATTTTCTTGTTCCCAGACTTTGCTAATTCGACAAGAGAGAAACTTGATCGATTCAAGGAATGCAAGAAACTCTTACATCAACTGAAGGTCACTTTTGCACTGATGTTCCCGGCCAAATTGAGAATAGATGCAAAATATTTACATGCCCACAGCAAGCATTGTCCTACATAAAGACAATGGAGTGAGTAAGCCATTTGGTGATTTTCATGTTGACTGTCTGAGGAAGCTGGGTGCCTTTTTGTTTCTTTTTGTGTTGGTTCCACCTAGTGGCTGGAGTTTGTTTTGTGGAATAACACTCCTTCAAGAAACTTTTGCATCGACAGAATTCAAGAAACTCTTACATCAATGGAAGGTCACTTTTGCACTGATGTTCCCGGTGAAATTGAGAATATATACTAAGGATGGCCACAAAATATTTACATGCCCACAACAAGCGATGTCTTTCATATAATCAATGGACTGAGGAAGTCATGATGTGTTTCTCACGTTGCTCCCAAGTGAGCTTGACTCACTGAACATTTACTTTACCCGGCCAAATTGAGAATAGATGCAAAATATTTACATGCCCACAGCAAGCATTGTCCTACATAAAGACAATGGAGTGAGTAAGCCATTTGGTGATTTTCATGTTGACTGTCTGAGGAAGCTAGGCGCCTTTTTTGTTTCTTTTTGTGCTGGTTCCGCCTAGCGGCTGGAGTTTGTTTTTTGGAATAACGCTCCTTCAGGACAGTTGTATGGATCTGCACGTTCTTTGTGTTTATTCTGCCTATTGGCTGGAGTTTGTTTTATAGATTATTTTCTGATATGTAATTCTGTCTCACAAAATTTGTATAGAAACACCGGACTCGAGCAATCCGATGGCAAAGTTGTCACAGGGAGTCTCGTAGGCGTACATGGACTGTTTGAGTTTAGAGGGATGGACTCGCTGTCGTGCGTGGGGCTAAAGCACACGTTTTTCTTTTTTCTGTTTGTTTGGTTCGGGGGGAAGTTTGGGGTTTGACTGTTGCACTAATGTTGGAATGTGGTCTTTATAATTTTATTTTTGACACACATTCTATTTTTTCTTATATGTCAAAATGTCAAATGTTAATATGAGCGGATTGTCTCTCTCCTCATGGAATGTTAATGGTTGGGGCATTCCATAAAAGAAGGAAGGCTATTTCTTTTCTTAAACGTAAGAAATATGATATAGTGTTTCTTCAAGAAATGCATCTTTCCCCGCAGGAAACTGAACAATTTGGGAAGATATGGGGTGGGCATGTTTTCTTTAGTACTGACTAAAGTAAGAGCAGGGGAGTCATTACACTGATAAGTAAACATCTATAATTCAAATGTCTCAAACAGATTAAAGATAAATTAGGAAGAGTCATTGTTTTAGCAGAAATTCAGGGGCAAAGGTTGATTTTGGCTTATATTTTCGCACCTAACGCTGATGATCAGGGGTTTTTCATAGATCTTGAAGGGATGTTGCAAGCCGTTGGCACCCCTCATGATATAATATTGGGAGGAGACTTTAATCTATTGATGGATTCATTCCTTGATCATAGTGAAGCATAGTGTGTAAGCCCCCTAGAGCAACACTGACGCTTCACAGGATGTATAAAAATCTTGGTCTTACAGATATTTGGAGACTTTTAAACCCATCTGGTAGGGACTCTACATTCTTTTCATCAGTCCATAAGATTTATTCTAGAATAGATTTTTTTTTTTTTTTGGATATCTGACTCCCTCATTTCATCTGTTGTTGATTGTTCAATTGGAAACATCTTAGTCTCATATCACGCCCTGGTGAGTTTAGAAATGCCAAATATGGAGAAAAAGAAATCATATAGTTGGTGCTTTAATGTATCCCTTTTGCAAAATCCTGATTTCCAACAAATGTTAAAAGCTGAAATCAGTGTTTATATGGAGACCAACTGGTTCTCAGTATCCTTTGTGGGCGTGGCTTGGGAGGCACTTAAGGCAGTCCTTAGGGGTCGGATCATACAGTATGACTCATGCATCAAAAAATCCAAAGCACGAGAACTCGTGGAGTTGGAAGTGAATATTAAAAGTGCAGAGGCAGAGCTGAAGCACAGAATGTTGTCTGATGGCCTCAGAGAATTGACCTGACTCAAATACAGATATAATACTATTTTTTGCGGAAGGTGGAGTTTTAGTTATTCAGGGCAAAACAGTCACAATATGAGTCGGGAAGCTTTTGGCTAGATATTTAAAGCAGAGAGAGTCTTTTTCTACCATTCCCTCAGTAAAATTTGCTGGTGATGAAATTTTTACCTCGGCCATTGATATTAATAATGCTTTTAAAGTATTCTATCTTGATCTCTATAGTTCCATGTCTTCGTTTTCTGATGAGGATATTAGAAATTTTGTGGAACCATTAGAACTCCCTAAACTGACGAATGAGCAAACCTTGGAGGAGCTTGGTGAGGTAATTAAGGCCTTGCCCGTAGGCAAGCCTCCGGGGCTAGATGGCTTTGCTGCTGAGTTTTTTACATCTTATGCTACAGAACTGGAAGTTTATACAGAATCAATAAAGAATGGAAAGCTTCCGCCAACCATGACACAAGCCTGGATCAGTCTGATTCTTAAAAAAAGACAAAGATCCAAGCGAGTGTAAGAGTTATCGTCCAATTTCTCTGATCCAGCTAGACATTCAAATATTGTCAAAAATTTTGGCTAACCGATTAAGTAAAGTTATGACATCTCTTATACATATAGATCAGGCGGGGTTTATTTGGGCCGCAGCTCTTCTGACAACATTAGGCATCTCATCAATATTATGTGGCCAGTGACAAATGATCAGGCTCTGGTCGCGGCCATCTCAGTTGATGCTGAAAAGGTGTTTGATATGGTAGAATGGGATTATCTTTTTAAGATTTTGGAAATATATGGGAATACAGTTCGGGAATACCTTTCTTGGATGGATTAAGTTACTTTAAAGACAACCAGTAGCAGTGGAAAAAACAAATGGATTAATTTCAGATTATTTTACTCTGGATAGGGGCACCCGGCAGGGTTGCTGTCTTTCCCCATTATTGTTCTGTCTTGCCTGGAACCATTAGCAGCCACGATAAGAAGGGAAGATGATTTTCCAGGGGTGGTGGTGGGAGATGTGGCGCATAAGCTTTTACTTTATGCAGACGATATTTTATTATTCGTCTCCGACCCCACTAGATCTATGCCTTGCCTCCACAGAATTATTAATTGCTTTTCTAAGTTCTCAGGATACAGAGTTAATTGGTCTAAATACGAAGCTTTGGCTCTGACAGCATACTGCCCAGTAACAGCTTTCCAGCCTGGCACCTTCCAGTGTACCAAACAGGGCATTAAGTATTTGGACATTTTATTCCCAGCAAATTTGTCTGATTTAGTTAGAGTTAATTTTGATCCCTTAATAAAAAGGTTTTTGAGTGATGTGGGCAGGTGGGCTTCATTACATTTATCTATGATTGGGAAGGTTAATGTTATTAAAATGAATTGTATTCCAAAATTTATCTACCTGCTACAATCTCTCCCTGTAGATGTCCCGATCTCTTATTTCAAGCAATTTGATAGCATAGTGAAGACATTCATTTGGAATGGTAAGCATTCTAGATTACATTTTAATAAATTAAATAGGCCAATTGACAAAGGTGGGCTAGGCCTACCCAATATTTTGTTTTATTATTACACATTCAGTCTTAGGGCAGTGATGGCTCACCGGTTAAGGCTCTGGGTTACTGATCAGAAGGTCGGGGGTTCAAGCCCTGGCACTGCCAAGATGCCACTGTTGGGCCCTTGAGCAAGACCCTTGACCCTGTCTGCTCCAGGGGTGCTGTATCATAGCTGACCCTGCACTCTGACCCCAGCTTAGCTGGGATATGTGAAAAAAAAAAAGAATTTCACTGTATATGTGCAAAATGTATAATGTGTGATAAATAAATACACAAAATTAATTAATTAATTAGACATTTGGCTCATTGGTCACTTCCACCTGAGAGCAGACCCTCCCTGGTTTTGTATTGAACAGGAAGTTCTTGCCCCTATTTCGCCATTGCAAAGCCTTTCTATCAAACTAATTGGAGAAGCTAAGTTACACCCCGTTATCTCACATTTGCAATTGGTATGGACTAAAGTGTCCAGAGTGTTTAATTCGAACATTTATTTTAATGTTGCCTTAAGCATATGGCTGAACCCAAAATGATGTATTGATAAGTCCCCTTTCTGCTGGTCAGAGTGGATTGTGAGGGGGGTTACTACACTCGGTGACCTATATGAGAGTGGAGTGTTGAGATCTTTGGCTCAACATTTTGGGATTCCCAGATCTCAGTTCTGTAGGTATTTACAGCTGTGCCACCAGCTCTGTATTGTTTTTGGAAGTAGCATACACCCCCCTAAAGCCGCAAATACTCTGGGAGAGGTGATTACTGCTTTTGGAAAAGGTCATGATGCATCAGTGTATTACTCCCTGTTAATTCAGAGTCTGGGGGACGGAGCGCTAACTTCTATCAAGAGATTATGGGAGAAAGATTTAAACTTGGTATTGGAGGAGAGAGCATGGGCTAGGATTCAAAAAAATGTCAAGTCTGTATCTAGAGATGCAAGGGTTCACCTTATGCAATTCAAGATTTTACATAGATTCTATTGGACCCCCTCTAGATTGTATAGGCTTGGTCTTAAAGACACACCCACCTGCTGGCGATGCAAATCGGAAGATCGACACACAACCCATATTTGTGTGTGTGTGTGTGTGTGTGTGTGTGTGTTGGGGAGGGGGGTTAAGATCCAAGGGTTTTGATTGAGGGTTCAGAGTTTTGCATGTGACGTCTTGGGCACTCGGGTTTCGTTCTGCCCCAGACTCTGTATTTTGGGAGATGGGGTGGTCATCAATGTGGGGAATAAACATGTGGAGGATTGGGTCCTAACCAGAGTTATGGTTGCCAGACAGGTGATTTTGAGGGGATGGAAGTCAGCTGGAGCACCCCCATTTCAGGAATGGTGCTCGGAGATGGGGAAGGTGGGAAATGGGGTAGATACTTGCCGTTCTTGGAGGGTTCTCGGGGTAGATCAGTGGAGAGAGAGGGGTAGTTATTAATGTGTGATTTTTATATTTTTTATAAAATAAAATTAGATGTTTTGTTTTTGTTTTCTTTTGTATGTGCTCATGTATGACCACAGGGGTGTTGAGGGTCGGGGTGGGGATGGGGAGGGGTGGTAGTGGGTGTTAAAAGTTGATTCTGTGTATTTATGTTTTGATTTTCTGTGTTTGAATAAAAATGTTAATCATAAAAAAAGAAAATAAAAAAAAAATTATGATTTAAACTCACTTTTATGTCATTTACCGGGTTGTACGCCAAAAGGGGGCCTCTGCTTGGATGGTTGCTTGGGGCCTCGGAAATCATAACCCCGCCCCTGAACGCAACAAAAACAACTTTAAAAGTTAGAGATGACAAACCATTTGTAAAACCTTGAACATTAATGATGCAAACCTGATTCAGAAATTGTGTTTATTTTTACTGTGTTATAAAAAATGTTGGCCAAGAAGTTGCTTTGTATGTGATAGTAGTTTTGATCCTGTCATGTCACATGCAATGTGACTGACCACAATGACAAACAAACCTTAGAAAACAGTGAAAAAGGGAAGATAATGATACTGTTACAGGTGCTTCCTTCTTTTCTTCCTGTATTTTATCATAGCGATACCAAGGTGTTACACCAGTGGGTTGAAAGCAAGAGTTCAATAAGGGCAAATTAAGAAATTAAAGGATTTGTTGATAACTATAAAAGTGTCCTTCAAGCTAAAGTATGCCAAGCACATACATGGAGCCTCCTAACCTGGTACAAAATTACTTTACGTGAAGATGAGCCACACAGATGTTTACGTTTTGAAACATTGTATGCTACGGTGTGTTAGCGTTTTCTCTGTGTCACTCTGTGACACATGATCTTTTTGCATTTGGGTTTGACAGACAGCTATAATGATGCTAAATTAATCTAGACATATAATTGGCTCTAGGAGCTGAAATGGCGAGCTTATTCTTTCCTTTTGCTGACAGTGCCTGTAGGTAATAACAGAAACAGGTGATGAGAGGTGAGGATAAAAGCACTGCAAATAACAATGTAAATCTATTTAAAGAAAAAATGCATTTATTCTTAATTTGATTCCAGAGAGAGAAAGTGTAGATACAGCATACCCAAACGTAAGGCGATAGAACATTGCATCTTGCATCACTCTGCATACATAATACAGCCCATGACATGTTGGTGAAGGTGCCTCATGTGTAACAAGATGTTTTAAAGAATCCATTGTGTGTTCATGATTGGAAAACATGTTTTCAGCTATGACCCTGCATCAGTGTGGAGAGGCCTGAAAGACAGTATTAACTACAAGACACCATCCCACAACACTGTAGGGAATCAACAACTGGCTGACGACCTGAATGTGTTTTACTGTAGATTTGAAAAGCCCAGTTTCACACCCCACACCCACACCTTCTGCAACCACCCTCCTCCCCCCTCCTGCTACTCAACCTACACTTAAGATCTGTGAAGAGGATGTGTGCCGGGTCTTCTGGAAACAAAAAACAAGGAAAGCACAGGGCCCAGATGGTGTTTCACTTGTCTAAAATCCTGTGCTGACCAGCTGGCCCCCATCTTCACATAGATCTTCAACAGATCACTGGAGCAGTGTGAAGTTGCTACTTCAAATGCTCCACCATAATCCCTGTCCTAAAGAAACCCAAAATCACAGGACTTAATGACTACAGACCCGTTGCTCTGTCATCTGTGGTCATGAAGTCATTTGAGAAACTGGTGTTGGCCCACCTGAAGGACATCACTGGACCCTTTCTGGATCCCCTTCAATTTGCTTATCGAGCAAACAGGTCTGTGGATGATGCAGTCAACATGGGATTGCATCATTTCCTGCAACATCTGGACAGACCAGGGACATATGCAAGGATCCTTTTTGTGGACTTCAGTTCGGCTTTCAACACCATCTTCCCAGCTATTCTCTGGACTAAATTAAACCAACTCTCTGTTCCCACATCTATCTGTCAGTGGATCACCAGCTTTCTGACAGATAGTGAGACTGGGGAAATTCACTTCCAGCACCTGTACAATCAGCACTGGTGCCCTCCAGGGATGTGTGCTCTCCCCACTACTCTTCTCTCTGTACACAAATGACTGCACCGCCAAGGACCCCTCTGTCAAGCTCCTGAAGTTTGCAGACGACACTACTGTCATTGGCCTCATCCAGGATGACGATGAGTATGCATACAGAAGGGAGGTTGCACAGTCTGGAGCAGTCAAAACAACCTGGAGCTGAACACCCTCAAAACAGTGGAGATGATAGTGGACTTTAGGAGGAACACCCCAACACTGACCCCAATCATCATTCTGAACAGCACTGTGGCAGCAGTGGAGTCATTCAGGATCCTGGGCTCTACCATCTCACAGGACCTGAAGTGGGAGACCCACATTGACTCCATTGTGAAAAAGGCCCAGCAGAGGTTGTACTTCCTTCGTCAGTTGAGGAAGTTTAACCTGCCACAGGAGCTGCTGATACAGTTGAGTCATTGAATTTGTCCTCTGCACTTCAGTAACTGTCTGGTTTGGTTCAGCTACGAAATCGGACATCAGAAGACTACAAAGGACAGTTTGGACTGCTAAGCGGATTATTTGTTGCCCCTGCCCTCCCTTCAAGAACTGTATACTTCCAGAGGGAGGAAAAGGGCTGGAAAAATCACTCTGGACCCCACTCACCCAACCCACTACCTTTTTGAACTGTTGCCTCCTGGCCGACGCTACAGAGCACCAGAACCATCAGGCACAAGAACAGTTTTTTCCCTCAGTCTATCCATCTCATGAACAGTTAAAACTGCCCCATTGAGCAATAATTATGTGCAATACACAGCTTAGTCTATTTATATTTATTCAACATATACTACCTCTTCTGCCATTACATTCACTTGCACTATTTGTATATAACAGATTTGTATTTGTACATACGTGTGTGTGTGTGTGTGTGTGTATATATATATATATATACATATTTAAGCTTCCAGTGCACAAACAATACAAAAGAGATATTTAAAAAATAGAAAATAGAAAATATAAGTATATATAGAAATACACAATAAGACAATCTTATTGTGCATTTCTATATATACTTACTGTATATTTTCTATTCACTGTTTATTTATATTCTATTTTTTTAATATCTCTTTTGTATTGTTTGTGCACTGGAAGCTTCTGTCACCAAGACAAATTCCTTGTATGTGTAAGCATACTTGGCAATAAAGCTAATTCTGATTCTGATAAGAAGCTTGTTCACAGCACTAAAAACAATGCAAGTTCTCGTGTGAACATGCAAGACACTGTGTACTTGCTTCTCTAATAGCACTCAAGTACATGCAATGGATGTCAAGATTTTCACTGAAAAGTGACTTAAGTTTCTGGTTTTGTCTTACCACAACCTGTCATATGTCTTCAGAAGACTTGGAATATGCTGCACGAGTTGCATAGATAACTTTTATGATACTTTTGGGTTCATTTTAAAGCTTTAAATGGAGTTGTCTCAATTGACAAAATTGTATTGAAAAGATGGACCATTATATTCATTAAAACATCTACTTTTGTGTTCTTCATAAGAAAGAAAGTCATAAGGCTTTGAAATGAGTACATTTTTGGGACTGTTGAGTAGCGCAACAGATAAAGCTGCATAACAGTTGAGGTGATTATCGAGACCAAGGGAACAAAGTGCAATGTGCTGCCAAGCTAAACTATACTTTTATCAGAAATACTTCTTAATGTATTTGGAACATGTCTAATGATAATTTCTTCTTTGGTATTATTAAAAAGGATGCATCCATAAACATTTCTTATCCGGAACTAGAGGTGATACTACTATAAAGGGAGGGACATTTTTTTTTTGAAAGAGTTCATGCTGCTTGTGCGTCACTGTGGTTAAACCTCAGAACTTAAAAGCTTCTGCAAAACAGACGTTTTCCAGACAGTGCCAAACACAACGTGAAAGTGAACTTAGTGATCGAGAAGACAGCAGACAACAGCTCATCTGTATTACTATTCCTTGCTTGTCTTTCAGACAGTAGAGTAAGTACTGGCTTGCCAACAGAAAATACTACAAAATATGTAAAGGAACAGGTTGCTAATTGCTTAATTTCACATAAGTAGAGCAGATTCAAAAGTATTCATGATTTTTTATTGATATGCACAATACTTTTTGTGGAGGACATCTGTGAACATAATGTTTTTTTGTGCATTTCAATGTGATAAACCTGACTCATATAATTTTCTCCTGATTTTAGAACAAAGATCAATGATGAACATAACCGAACTTATGACAGCATCCATTGTGCCAACTCCAGAAAATGTAAGTAAGATTCAAACATTTGTATGAAGCACTGCAAACTATATACAAGTGCCTCAAAAAAGGGTTCGGACACTTTTGAACCCTTTAGTCAAACTTATAAATGTCTGAATGTCATTGCATTCTATATAAAATATCAAACCAAGTGGCATCTGCAAGCAAATGATGCTAGACCTTGTTTTCAGAACTAACTTCACTTTTCTTAGCCATTTTCAATTACTTCAACCAATTTGTCTCAAGGTTGTTATTAGTGGATGTAATATGTCAGCTCACACACATATCCTAACAGAATAACCACATGTATACTGTAGTTTGGCACATTAGTTATGGACACGATCCACAAAGTTTGACAACCAGAAAGTGTCCAATTACTTTTGTTTGTCTAGTATCATTTGCAAAAATGTATCTTTATGTCAAATAAAACCACTGGTTGACATTTTGTTATATAATTAAAAAAAAGTCATTTCTACATTTTTGATTGTGGCCTAAATGTCCACATACTTTCTAGGGCCACTGTATAACTGCTGGTAATGGGTGTTTGTATGCATCTCTGAATCAAAATGCACAACTAAATAAAATGTAGTTTAAATGTATGGCAGTTTATGGACACAGAGCTTAAGAAGACATGTTTTGCTTTATTTCACAGGACTGTTGTGATGAATATTCTACCTCTACGGGTGACTATTATGATGACAATGGTGCAACATTGTGTGACAAAGCAGCAGTAAGACAGTTCAGAATGTTCTATGAGTCTGCTTTCTATCTGATCATTGTGATTCTGGGAACCATTGGCAACTCAATGGTGGTTTGGATATACACACACTTTCAGAACCGTCTAAAGGCTATGACAGATGTGTATCTTCTGAACCTGGCTCTGGCAGACCTATTCTTCCTGTGCACTCTACCCTTCTGGGCTGCTGACTCCTTCTACGGCTGGACCTTTGGCTCGGCCCTCTGTAAAATCGTTTCAGCCATCTACAAGATCAACTTCTTCAGCAGCATGTTTCTGCTTACATGCATCAGTGTTGACCGCTACATTGTAATCGTCCAGACAACCAAGGCACAGAACTCCAAGAGGATACGTCTTTTCTACAGCAAGTTCATATGTGTTTTAGTTTGGCTCCTGGCTATTTTATTGGCAATTCCAGAGTTTATCTTTGCCCGCTCCAAAGAGGACATTGAGGGCAATCTCTTATGCTCCATGGTCTACTGGAACAATGAAAACAACCGTACCAAAATTCTGGTCCTGGCGCTTCAGATCTGCATGGGCTTCTGCATTCCTCTCATTGTTATGATCTTCTGCTACACCATAATCATCCGCACCTTGCTCAAGACCAAAAACTTTCAGAAGCACAAGGCCCTGCGCGTCATTCTGGCCGTTGTGGCGGTGTTTGTCCTGTCGCAGCTCCCGTACAACAGCATGTTAGTCTTTGAAGCCACTCAGGCAGCCAATACAACCATCACAGACTGCGCAGAGGTCCAGCGTTTTGATATTGCCAACCAAGTCTTGAAGAGTCTTGCCTACATGCACAGCTGTCTAAACCCGCTCCTTTATGCCTTCGTTGGTGTGCGTTTCCGAAGGGACATAATTCGTATTTTCAGTAACTATGGCTGTATTCAATCCCTCAAGAAGTCCAAGCTGCAGGGAAGCCTACACCGCTCCTCTGTTTTGTCAGACACAGACACAACCAATGCTCTCTCATTGTAAAACTCAGAACACTTGTTAGTGAGGCTTGCTTAGCATGAACTTCTGTTTTGCTGCAGGTGCTTGGCATCTGAATTTCAAAACAGAAGTTTGAGGTTGGCCATAGTTCCACAGGAGTACTTCACATGCTTGAAAACATATTGTCTGGTAGAGGGTGAAATAACCTGCACACCACGATGTGATGGCTGCAACCTTAAATGTAGAATGACAGAGTTATTTTTGTTTGACTGGCTGTTAATATGAATGTTGAATCCAGATCAAGTAATTGTGCACTGTGTGAATGAATGAACAGTGTTTCCCCAGGGAGAGTGTGTGTTTACTGATTTGCTTACTTACTGTAACAGTACTTTCCATCTCTTGTTCATCATTAATTTTTTCTACATGTTTTATAACAACATAATATGTCATGTATGAGCATGTATGTTTTGTTTTGTTTTTTCTGTAAAAAATGTTTATAAATGTTATAATATGATGACATTGATATGTCTGTGTTTTTCATAACTGTTTTAGGTTTTGAATAATGACTCAAAGCCAGTTTTGTACATCCATGGTTGTCTTTGTGTCTGTGCTTTTTGGTGTGATGTGAAAACAAAACACAGTGTGAATAAGTATTTGCTGCTCATTTTGTACAACTTCAAACTAAATATTAAATACAAAACATCAATGAAACCTGATGAAAACCCTGCATTTATTTTTGTGACTTTTTTTTATTTTTATTTTTTGCATATAATTAAACAATAAGGTACAAGAAGCAATGCTATATCATAAATATAATCATGGCTGAAGGGCTTTGTTAGGCATGATGCAAAGTGGAGTGACTATATTCACAATACGGCACAGCTCAAAGTGCCTTTTTGCTTTTATTTAAATAATAATTATAATGAATACTTATACCACATAATAAAAATATTAAGGACACAAATAGACACACAGAATATTGCTAAAAAACAAAAATAACAGCTAGGGTGCTGCGAAGTGTTACAGATAGTAGCTCGGTTAAGAGGTCATAGTTGTTCCTTATTGTGAATAAAGCAGCTATTGACCAATCAGCACACAGGACTGGAACTACTGTATCCAATCTTTCTCACATAAACACATGCTGTATGCACAAACACACAATAAAAAGACAGAGTTGACATAATCATATTTTCTCAGTCTTTCATTCTGATATTACTGAGATGATAGGTATCCAAGGATTGTGTCTGTTAATATGGAGGTGGTAAATAAGAGATTGTTTACTTGCAATACTTGTCATAAGAAACTGGCAGCCTTAGAATGTGTATTGTGGCAAGAACTGTTGTGACAGTGACGTACATTATCTGTCTGGTTTACTCTCTGTGGGTCCTGTGGGGAGACAAAATAGGCACGTGTGCATGCACAAACACACACCAAACATGTGTATAAAAAAAGTACCTTGAATTCAATAGGCCTACATGATGGCTGAGCAAAGAAATTAAAATATACTTCCATTTAATCCCTGTTTATGAATGTTGTTTCACTTTGCAAAAGGTGTTCCTTATCTTTTATGGTGCATAAAAATTATAATAGTGTACATAATATCCCTACCATACCTACTGTAAAATATTTAATAAAATATGGTTGTATCAATTGTGGATTTTCATTAAAAACGTTCTTACATGATGAAGATGAAAATGTTCAGTTTCTCACGTTGTTAAAAGTGAGAAAAATGTTTTGAGGTGCAGACAGGGTCAAATAACCACAAAGCACAACAAATACACCTTAAATCTGTCTGCCTGCTCTCATGACAGGAAGTGGCAGACAAACCAACTTATGTTCTTTCCCATGTGTGAGTGTTGCAGCTACATGTGACAGGTTTTTAAACAGCAATTAAACTGATACTCGTATTTTTTTACTAATTGTGTCAAAACTATGTGCAAGTGTATCAAATCTATTATTTTTTTTATTTTATTATTTAGTTCATTTCAAGTACTTCCTTTTTATGTGAAAGCAGTTGAATATGAATAATTCTTTGAAGCACGTACTGCATGTTAATAACTTGTTTTTGTCTCTCTGGCTCCTCCTAGTGATGATTTCCCCCCCCTTGCAACAGATGTTTAAAGTTAAGAGCATTTTTGTTTCAAAGCAACCAAACACCAATGTCTGTTGAATACAAGCTTTGCTCTATCCAATAACTGTTCTGTACCGCTTATAATGTTTGAAGTTAAAAGAAGACCTAATGGCTTTTTTTTTTTTTGGCAAAAAATTTAGGTATTTACTGTAGGTAGTGTTGGGTTTAATCCAATTAAAAAGTAATTAGTTACTGTAATATAATTACTTTTTAGTTAAAAAAAAAAAAAGGTAGTGTAATCCATTATAAATAATATATATATATATATATATATATATATAATTATTATTACTTTTTTCTCCCCTTTTCTCAACGCAGTCTAAGTCCTCATGGTGGCGTAGTGACTTGCCTCAATCTGGGTGGTGGAGGACGAATCTCAGTTGCCTTGGTGTCTGAGACCGTCAATCCATGCATTTTATCACGTGGCTTGTTGAGTGTGTTACTGTGGAGACCTAGTGCATGTGGATTCTCTGTGGCATCCATGCACAATTCACCATGTGCCACACTGAGAGTGAGAACCACACATTATAGCCACCATGAGGAGGTTACCCCAATGTGACTCTACCCACCCTAGCAACTGGGCAGATTGGTTGCTTAAGAAGCCTGACTGGAGTCACTCAGCATGCCCTGGATTTGAACTTGCGACTCCAGGTGTGGTAGTCAGCGTCTTTACTTGCTGAGCTAACCAGTCCCCCCCCTATATTTTCAGTTCTTAAAAACCAGATTACAGTTACAGACTTTCAATTAATTGAAGTACATTATAGGGTTAAGCTTATTTCTAATATATTATTTATGTAGAATACATGAACTATTTCCCTGTAACAAGTCATTGTGAAGGAGAAATGTGAGGTGCTGCTGAGTGTATGTCTTGTGTGTAACAATAAACAAGAAAGAAATATAGACATTATTTTGAATTTGTTGAGTGGAAAAGTATTTTAGAAAGTAACTAGTAATGTAATTTACCCAACACTGACTGTAGGGAATGCTAGGTGATTAATCCAAATCGTTCCATCATTTACATGCAATAACAATCCTCAGTGTTAAAGGAAACAAGGGGAAAGTAAGAGATTATAATTAATCAGGGCTGGGAGGGTTACTTTTGAAATGTATTCCACTACAGGTTACAGAATACATGCTGTAAAATGTAATTTGTAATGTATTCCGTTAGATTACTCAAGGTCAGTAACGCAATCGATATACTTTGGATTTCTTCTCCAGCACTTGATTTGACTATAAAACATCTGCCAGAACTGTAAGATAAAATACACATGTTAAAAATACATTCTCTGAAACAAGCCTAAATATCTTATGCAGTGTTGCTTCTAAAACAAAATAAAGCAAATTGATATAGATAACAAATAATATGTGGAATTGTATTCAGTGTTTCACTGGAAAAATTAAATTGGTCATCTTACCCCTAACCTGGGGCATGTTGACCCACTAGATCACATTTTTATTAAATGCTATGTTTGTGGCTTTAACTGTCAGACTCATTTTTATAATATCAAGTGATAGCACACGCATTGAAATAAAGGTAGCTCTATTCATTTAGCCTCTGTCTAATTTTTCCTTGAATAAGAGACAACATATATAACAATCGGCTCATCTTACCCCACTCTCCACTATGCATGTTGGGCTATGATGACAAAGGTCACGAGAGTGGACTGTAGGGTTACCATGGTTTCCGCATTCCTTTATCTGTGTTGGAGGAAGTCAACTAAACAAGTCGTTTTCGACTTGTTGGAAACAGATACCGAAGTTGACCAATCAAAATTTTGCGAAGATAGTCGAAATTATGTACGAATATTGTATGGAGAACCCGAGAGATGAAAACAGCTGGATGGCTCTCAGTGTACCTACCATCTACAACAGCATGGCGTCTGCTGTAAGTGAATATTGTTGTGCTTTTCACCTTTAGGCCAACATCAATATGCAAAATAGATACATATAAATAAATGTAAGAACAAATATAAATCACGGTTTAGTATGCAAGTAGAGGTATATATATATAAAAAAAAAAAAAAAAAAAAAAAAAAAATTCAGGATGCAAATATTACAGACATGCCACGTCAATACGACTTCAGAATTCATAACTTGACACGGCGTCTGAAAAACGCGACGCTCCTGAACGAGAAGCTGAAAAATCAGACGCGGACAACGGTCAAAAACGTCGATCTAGCGCCTGTTTACATAGACATAAACAATTGAAAAACAGGGCGGACGGAACCAAACGCGTTCGTTGTGAACGGCCCCTAACTGTACATTGTGTAAATTTAGCTGATGTATCATTACAGTGTAACTGGCCCCTCCAGAGCAAGAGAACGACGACAGATCTTATACCACCATCTGGAGGTGAGTGCACTTTTATACAAGACTAGTGATGGTTTTCTTGCTGACTTGTAAGGACGATTTATCTTGATGGCTTGTTTCAACACAGGTGCCTCTTCGTTTGAAGAGAGTGACAAGGTAAGGGTTTTAACTTTTCTTACTGCCATTATAGGTCTAGTCTACTTGTCTACTTGTAGTAGACTAGACAGAATGTCTGCATAGGTAACTTTAAATTACATTACATAACATAACAATTGTCTATTGATTGATACAGAATGTCTGCACAGGTAACTTTAGATTACATAACATAACCATTGTCTATTGATCCTCTTGTGTGAATATTTTGTGCTCACAGGACATCTATATTACTCAGTTAATACATCGACTGGAAAGTCTGTCCATGTCTACAGTAGTGAACACACAGCAGGTATCATGATTCTGCAACTACCAGTGTATTGGAGTATTGCATAATTATAATTATTATGATATACGTAATATATAAATTATATTCTGTAATGTCTGTAGATAATGCATGCACAGTGGTCCCAAAATGGGACACTTGAATGAATTTGGACACTTGTATGACAAATGTCTGAGTGTCATTGCATGACATAACAAAATATCAAAGTGGTTAATATTTTAAGGCAAATAACACAAAAATGCTATTTAAGCAAACATTTCAGTCTCGGTTCAGTTCAAGATGGTAAGGTTTTAAATGATAAAACAATAGATATACTGTTCAAAGGGTCACTGACTTGCTTAAAGGGTTAGTTCACCCAAAAATGAAAATTCTCTCATCATTTTCTCACCCTCATGCAATCCCAGATGTGTGTGACTTACTTTCTTCTGCTGAACACAAAGATATTTATAAGAATATCTCAGCTCTGTAGGTCCATACAATGCAAATAAATGGTGACCAGAACTCCAAAAGCTCCACAAACGGAGATAAAATCAGTATAAAAGTAATCCATATGACTTCTGTGGTTTAATCAATGTCTTCTGTAGCGATCCAGTTGGTTTTGGGTGAGAATAGACCAAAATAGACCTTTTTCCCTGTACATCTTGAGAGCAGTCTCCTTGATGATCATGATTTCAAGCTCGATTACACTTCCTATAGCACCATGCACATGCATCAAGCGCTAGGAAGTGTAATCGAGCTTGAAATCATGATCGTGTCTAGACACTGCTATGGCAAGATGTAAAGTGAAAAAGAGTTACATTTTGGTCTATTCTCACCCAAAACCAACTGGATCGCTTCAGAAGACAATGACTAAATCACAGGAGTCTTATGGATTACTTTTATGCTTACTTTACCTCCTTTTTGGAGCTTTTGGAGTTCTGGTCACTATTCACTTTGTGTATGGACCTACAGAGCTGAAATATTCTTCTAAAATCTTTCTTTCTGTTCAGCAGAAGAAAGAAAGTCATACACATCTGGGATGACATGAGGGTGAGTAAATGATGAGAGGATTTTCATTTTTGGGTGAACTATTCCTTTAATACTTTCACTAAAATGATCTAAATCTAATAAAAAAAAACTACAAATTAATACACTGGTTAAAAGGAATTCCAAAAATGGCTAGGAAAAGTAAAATCATTTCTGAGAAAAGATCAAGCATCATTTGTATGCAGATGCAACATGGTTTTAAATGTTATCTAATTTCAGAAGGGTTGCTGAAGTGTCCAAAGAATGAAGTCACTGTATATTTCAATGAGTATCACAGATTGCAATGCATTTTGTTTTTGTAGGTACCTTTATTAGCCAGCATTTCTAGTGCTTATTTGGGACAGGAACCAACCACCTGTTGCAGCCAAACCAAGTCTTCCCAAGTGTAAGTATATACTGACTTCTTATTGGACCCATCACGCATTGACAGCCATCACCAGATGGGTCGTCTAAGTCTAGAGCATTTTGAAATATTTGTCCTAGTTACGTTTGCAGTGGCAATGTTATGTGTGTCAGGTGTTATATTACCTACCTATTTGTTTTAGGTGCATGTTAGACAGAACTTGGCACTGGGGCTTGTTGTGTTTGCCAGGAATCTTAACCTTCTGTTGAACTGAATGTAGCCTACTGTAGCTTTGTATAGTCCTGCAACACTAGACTTCTCACACTTTGCTAACCTGGAACTGATACTCCATGGCACAATACTTTGAAATCTATTCAAGAGGTTAAATGGCATCTAGAGAACAGTTTATCTAATCATTGCTTTTTTAAACTACAGTAATTATTTTCTTTAGCTTGATGCAGCATCAAAAAACCCAGTTAAGGATGCTGTCACACAGATGGCAGAGGCTTGGTCTTCAACCTCCAATCCCCTGGGGCTTGGAAGAACACATATCTGAACATCATAAACCTGTGGTTGAAACCACACAAGAATTGGAAATCAGGCCCATAGAGGTCACTCGCTTTGTCTCTCTAAGGGACATAAGATCTGATGAGATAAATATAATCAGAGACTCACATAGTGTAAGTTCGGACAGCCTTGATGATGGACCTCTTGAGCCCAGTGTACCTGAACAATGCATCAAAGTGTCAGTTCAGTCTGAAGACAGTGACCTCTCTGACCAAGAGAAAGACAGTTTTTCTATCTCAAAGTGGGCACCTCCTGTAGAATTGGACCTAAGGCCAGACTCATTCGACAGAGATCTAGATTCTTCAGAGGCCGCAGAAGCAGAGCAAATTTATCCTGAGGTTTTCCCAGTTCCACTAAAAGATCTGGACTTCAATCAGTCCCATTTCTCAGAGTTGGAGAGTCAAGAAAACATGAATTTAAGCGACCCTTGTCTCACAGCTATGGTTGCACGTGTGATAAAGCTGGAGAGACTTGAGGCTGCAACTATACAAAAAGAGCAAGCAAAAGTTTTTCGATCTCGTCCAGCAACTGGTTTGGTACGAATTGCCAATCGTCTGAAACCAGTGGAAATCCCTTGTTCTAATAAAGAACACTCAAGCACTAGAAGCAATAATTCAATTTTAGATGATTTAACAAAACTCACCCTTTTTTCAAGGTCTCAATCACTGTCTAGGCATAATACTTGCCCCTTATCAAATGGGAGGGTATGTAATGGAGTCCAAGAACCACCTACTTTACTCAAGAAACCTCAGTCAAGTGCTGTCAAATTAAGAGAGACTAAAGGCCAGGCTTATGATTTTGATGTTCATTTGAGTGAGTCAAAATACAATAGTTCCAAGAGGCACAAACCCACAAAGAAAGCCATGCAAAAGACCTCTGACAAAACTAGTGTTCCTGCTAAAGTTCAATATAGGAAAACATGATTAATTATTTTGAATGTGCTTTAAGCTTTAACATTTTTTAATTGATCAAATTTGTTATTTTTTTGATGGCATGTAATACAGTATTTTTTTTCTTTGATAATTTTATCTTTTTGTATTAAGGACAAATGTGTGTTATGTCAGTTGACTTTAAAGGGATAGTTTACCCAAAAATGAAAATTATCTCATCATTTACTCACCCCTCATGCCATCTCAGATGTGTTTGACTTTCTTCTGCTGAACACAAACAAAGGTTTTTAGAAAAATATCTGAACTCTGTAGGTCCATACAATGCAAGTCAATGGTGACCAGACCTTCAAAAATAAAAATAAAAAAATCACAAAGGCAGCATAAAAGTAATCCATATGACCTCAGTGGTTAAATATGTCTTCTAAAGCATACAGATTGACATTTAAGTCCTTTTTTTATTATAAATCTCCACTTTCATAGTGTAAAGGTGAAAGTGGAGATTTATAGTAAAAAAGGATTGAAATCTTGACCTGTTTCTCACCCAGTGATTGCATCACTTCAGAATACATATATTTAACCATTGGAGTCATATGGGTTACTTTTATGCTGCCTTTTTGTGATTTTTGGAGCTTCAAAGTTCTGGTCACCATTCACTTGCATTGTATGGACCTACAGAGCTGAGATATTCCTTTAAAAATATCTGTTTGTGTTCAGCAGAAGAAAGTAAGTCATACACATCAGGGATGGCATGAAAGTAAGTAAATTACATGAGAAATTTTATTATTGGGTGAACTAACCCGTTGAATCAGCTAAATTAATGTTATATAGAACAATGAAAAGACATTAGACAATATGTCATTTTAAATTTCACCATTTATTAATAGTTTGGTGTGATTCTGCAAAATGAACATTATTGGAATTTAAATTTCACACAAAATAAACACATTGTTATGCTGTGCACTGTTGTTGTAGGCAATGTCTCCCATGTGTGGATGAGTAGATGAGCTCTTGAAAGGCACTTCAATAATAGAGTAGGACAGCAGCTGGCAGTCAGGATATCTCTCACACTTGGTGTCATATGTGGTCATGAGAGTAGGGAAGAATTTTTAGACTTACCCTGAAATGGAATTGAAATGGTTAGTTTGGGATAAAAACTTTTGTGGGTGACATGCAAACATATTTTTCAAAAACAAAAGTAAAATTATTACCTTCTGGTTGCTAAATTTGGCATACAACAATTTTGTATGACTGTTGCACCATTAATAATAGAGGAATTTTAATTCTAAACATTCATTGCTTGCAAATTTAGGAAAAATGCATCAGGTGTAGGCATAGGGTTATACTGCATAAATAACTTTCATTTGGATTAGCTTGAATTATTTGCTCAAAAGTGCCTCTTAAGAAAGTCATATTTTAGAAAACATTTAGGCGGAAAAAATAATAGCAGAGTCTTTAACTTTGTCAGACTGTACATAGGCTAAAGGAGAAACTACTTTAAAAACTACATGCTGTCATCTTAAAATCAAAAGCGTAATTCTTATTAAGAGCACTCTCTAAAACAGAAACCTTTTTCCAGATGCGATTCCCTTAAGAGTCTTCTCTAAATCGACAGCACCTAAAATACAAAGAATAAATATACCAGTATCTTGGAAAATTATTGAAAGCACACGTTCTTGAAACATCCTGTGGAAATGCACAATAATCAGCTGATGTACATGGTGATTATTTCATGTGTGATAGCTGTCTAATAATAAACCTCTATGGTTCATCCCGATAGTTAAAGCAAACGCAGAGTGCACGTGAAGGTGTATGTTGGCAAGTTATTCTGTGACCATATTTAAGACAACTTGGACTGACCCTAGCGGGTAGAACTATTACAACTAAAATCATAAAACTACAGAACAATGTTTTAATCATAACCGTAGAAAATTCAAAGAGGACCATATCTTCAATCTAAATTGTTTGATGTACTGTTCAAATACAACGGCCCGTTCACACAGGACAACGCTCTTAAACATCAGTCCTCTCAACTAGCTGTTAATGTCTTATTCAGGGCATTGCTTTGTGTTGGATCTAAACATGCCTTAAGGAGTGACCTGGATAAAGGGCCTTGAAGAGGTCTCGTCCCTTTGAAAGCCGAGGCAGGCAGGCAAGAGTCTCCATTGGCCGGAAAATATACTCGAACACAAAGAACAGTGGGAGAAACAGCACAAACAGCAGTTAGTGTTGGTGAAACAAAACAGGCCATACTTTTCCTGTCATAAGAACTGAATTATGTTCTTACATTGTTACAGCAATGATTAACTGACATGGAATTTCTGAAAGACAGGCAAGTTGTAGGAGCCATAGGAGGTCTAAAATCACGTTTTCTGGATTTTTTTCAACCACAAATCATCTTTATTGTATATTACTTTATGATAACAAATAATGTGAACTTACAGTAAATTCAAATTATTCCATTATCATACAGGACGGACTTCTTTGTAAACGATAACAGAGAGAATTCTTCACGCATGAACTATGTTTTGTGCGACTTGTTTATCTTTTTGGAACATAAAAAATTTGAGATATGAAGTAAAGAAGCAATTACCGCTTGTAACAAGCAGATTCATAGATCAGAGCAGGAATACCCCTGTATCAAAAGACAACATGATCACAAACACGAAAAGAGTCACGGATATCAAAATTGCCTATTCATTGCGAAACACACTATACAGTAGTGCATTTAAAGCAATACATATGACATATTTACATGCAGTTTCAAAGAGCACACACTTCTACAAAGAAACTGAGTGGAAACACAACTCTGAAAAAAGGTGTATTATGTCTATCAGAGGCAGTACACTGAAGGTGCTTGGTTCATTACAAATATTTGGGTTCCCCTTCACCCTTACCCTTAATTTTAAATGCAACTGGTTTGCTCAAGAGATTCCATCCATTTTTGTGAAACTATCAGCCAGTCCTTTTAAATCAGACTGACAGATTTGGCTCTGTGAGAAACACCTGCACATAGAGTGACAAAGGGTCTCAATGAACGGCCATTTCTCTAATTTACACTTTGTAAACATGCAGGAGAAGCCAATAGGACATATGTACAAGGATGCATAAGGACAACCCCATTTCTTTTGGATGGGTAAGCTTACCTTCAGTGTACTGATAGAGATGCACAACCTGCCTTTACAGAGGATGCTTTCCCTGCAGACGAGGTCAAGCAGGACCCAAGACCTCAGATTCAGCAGAAACACACCTAGGACAAGGGCATGCCGAGGGCTTGAACACCAGGTTGCGTTCTCACTCTCACACCTAAGGGAGGGTGGATATAGACAGCATTTATGCTGACCTGATTTATGCCACTCTAAATAGTCCTTGAGTGGTCGAGTAATATTTGGTTAACATTAAGTAAAATATAACAAATGTGTGCGATCTTAGCACACAGACAGACATCCTTACATTCTGAACCTTGAGGGTAATGTCAAATATATTTGATATCAATATAATTTTAGCTGCTATTGACCAACAAGTAGCTGGGTAGATAAAACATGCAATCTGAACAATATAGAATATCTTGATAGAATTTTCTCTTTACAGCTTATAGGGTGTAAAATTTGAGTGTCCCCTACTTTGAAAAGTACTACAAATCTGAACAAATAGCATAGTTTTTCAAAATGCCAATGTAATATTTAAAGCGTCTTTTGCCATCTGAGTCATATCGGCAGATACAAAACCATCATTAGCAGGCAGAGTCTCTGAGGTATGCTGATATGGTCATATTCTATCTTGGATGAAAGGATGCTGTAATGCCTGGTTGATAGTGATCCGTTTGGTGGGGTCCAGCATCAGGATCTGGTCCAACAGGTCTTTGATCTGAACCACCTTCTTTCGCTGGTCCTCTGGTAATGCCTGGCGACCCACCATGTCCATCAACAGGTCCTTAGTTGGGTTAATGGTGCTCATGACTGTGACCTTTTCCTGTAGAAAAAAAAAGAGATGGGGAGAGGGAGAGAGAGAGAGAGAGAGAGAGAGAGAGAGAGAGAGAGGAAAATTCAGATCAATTTAGAGTAATATTTAGGTAAATCACTGGCTTAAAATTGAAGTAATTTATACGGGACACTTCATAATTAGAAGTGAAAATTAACGGAAGACACAAATGCTTACCCTCTCGGTGACCTTATCAACCTCGGTGTACAAAAAGTTTAAGTTTTGGTCAAAGTGCTGGTCCTTGAACAGACCTTTCCTGATCATCTGTGAATATCAACAAATATTTAGGGCAGTTCAAGGTACTAGTTTATTTCTAATTTTTCATTTAAAGGAGCTGTAAGTGATATTAGCTGTTCTGGAACTTCCACAAGACTCAGCCGTTAACCCTTAAACTCATACCTCGGGTCTTTAGTGACCCGGGACCTCATGTGTGTACACATACAGTACATAATATACATGCTGTTTCTTACTCAAGGTGGTGCTGATGTTTCAGTGATTGACTTGATTTATGTTTGACATTGCTATTTGATGAAGAAATGACATCGAAGTAAACTATAGCAAGTACAACACATGAACAGTATATAACTTGTCATTTGGTTGTACTACTGAAATTATGTAAATTGTGCATCTATTTAGACTCAATAAGTGCCTGAGAGAATACTTGTGCAGCTTATGTGTAGATTATGTTACGTGTAGCTAAAAGTTTTTGACAGTCAGTTGTGTCTCATGAAATTTCAGTGTGAAAGTAATGAATCCTGTTCTAGATTTGTCCTGATTTGTTGCATTATCTCTTTGATATATGAAAAATAATATGTACAATATGTATATAAATAAGATTATTATTACTTTTGTGAAATTCCCATGCATTTAAGGGTTAAATTAGACATGCCCACTCTTTCCAAAACACCGCCCTCCAAAGATAGTGTTGACAGCAACACTGAACAGTAGAGAATTGCGTCTTTTCACAGTTGTCAAACCCAAGTAGGTATAGCTGCAGGCCGGAGATCTCCAAATGAGGTGGAATCTTCAAAAGAGGGCAGGTTACTCAAGAAGGGGGCTGGGTTATTCTAAAAGGGTGTTGAGTTAACTCCAAAAGGGGGTGTCACTTCCACTCACGGTAAGGGTTAGGGAAAGAGTTAGGTTAGGGGTTCCCTATACCTTTGCTGGCGGTTTGGAGCTCTGCCTGCTGCTATATCCTTCTCACCAAACACAACAGTAGCAAAATAGTGGCCTCAGCCGACAACTGTTCTGAATCTGAATATGACATTAAACCTGAATGTTACGCTTCATCTACTACATATAAGAACGTGCAAAATGATTGACAGGCAGAAAGCACATCAAAGTGTTCTGATTAGCTGATCAAAGAATGTGTCTGCAGCCTGCATCACATTTTTGTTTGATGTTTACACAGTCTAGTGGTGTCACAGAGACCGGTGAGATGACTCAGGACACTTATTTCAGTGATATCTTTCAGGGATAAGGAACATTTTCTGCATACCATTCCATAAAAAATTATCACTTTCAGCACCTTTAAGCTCTAAAATCTAATGCATGGTGTAAATGAAATCTTACTTTATTAGGCAGTTTTCCTTTTAGGTCCATGGCAAGTTTTAGCATGTGGTTATTGGTCTTTCCAGGGAAAAGGATTTTTCCTGTGTACAGCTCATAGAGAGTGCAGCCTACAGACCACATATCGATTCCGTAATCATATGACTTTCCAATGACTGCAAAAAAAAAAAAAAAAAGAATCAGCTAAGAAAATAAATTCTAGCTGAAGCTAAAAACATGTTTATACATTCTTGTGTACTGCAGAAGTAAAAATGTCTACTACCTATAAAACACTTTTTATTTGTACACACTAAGACCTCCTACTTCTGAAAAAATCAAAAGGTGTCTCCTTTAAAGGGACTCAGTTCATCTAAATTCAGTTGGCAGCAGACATACTGATCTCAGGTGCTCTGTAGAATCGGCTGACCAGATACGGTGTTATGTCATTATCAGCCACATGTGACGCTGATCCAAAGTCACACAATTTGAGAATGGTCTTAGATTCATTCACCTTCAGGGAGAGACAAACACATTTATATTATTAGATACAGAGATCAACAGAGAGGCTGATGTTTACTTCAAGACAGACTAATTGAGAGTTGAGACTAGTCACAGGATAGATGCGACTCACCAGGATGTTGTCAGGTTTGATATCAGCATGCAGGATATTGCATCGCCTGAGGAGTTTGAGGGCCAAGAAAAGCTGCTGGCTATATGAGCGCACAGCCTTGATGTGTAGCCCAACATCCTTGCCATACTTTCTCAACACCTCTCGTAGGTTCATGCTAAAGCCAGAAAACAAGAATACATTCACTGATGATCTATTCTGTAACTCTGTAACAATAGAACCAAACATTTTGTCCAGAGCTGGTATTACTGAAGCTGCTTTGAGTGAAGCTATTTATTAGAATGTGTTGATTGTCATGTACCTGAGTGGTTCAAATACCAGACACAGATGCTGCTTGTGGTAAAAGTGTCTAAAGAGCCGCAAACAATGGAACTTATCATCTGCATCAGCATCATTTAGTTTCTTAAGAAACTCCAGCTCTTTGAGGCCTGTCTTCTGCCTGTGGGACAAAACATATCTGCTCTGAAACCTTATAGAGCTACAAGATCTGCACCTAACACAAACTATTTGGGAAAAAAACATTTTAGACATAACCAACACCATACATTTTAGTTTGATATGAAAACCACGCAAGAAGCAAACTGTGCCAGGCAGAGGTGGTTGCAATGAGTGTTTTAGGATTATGAAATGTCTTACATCATCTCATTGTTGCGTATTATTTTCACTGCCACCTCCTGATTGGCTCGGGCCAAGTCTCTGGCACGGATCACGTTACTGAAGACCCCCTGTCCTGTGTAGCCATACACTCCATACCGTTTGTCCAACACCTCGCCAATGTTCACACCTGAACACGTGAAGGGATATTATTTTCAGCTTTATTTTCATAATTATAATCATTAAAGTTAAAATGGCCATATTAAGTCACCTACAATTTTATGGAGACCATCTAAAGATTTACATGCAGAATTTTCTGCAAAACAGGCTGGATAAAATAACTTACGGTAATAGCCCTGTGCATCTGTCCAGTTATCTCTAAGACTTGGGTTCTCCTTGAAGTCCTTCCCAATACCAGCTGCCCGTAACCTGGCACTCTGTGGAGAGATTACATTTGAATTGTCATTGTTATCACAATTAAATTCAGAGAGTTGATTAAAACGTTCACTGATAAAAGACAGTGTAAGAGACTATTTCAAAGTCTGAAGGGCCTTAAGTGAGCACCACGGAGTCAGATTACCCACTAGGGAAAAAGCTCTGAACAAAGTTTCCAATAGAGAAACAACAGCTTGCACAGGACTATGCAACTCTACCTGAAGAGATCCCCTTACATGGACAAATTCAATCAAATTCTGGTGCTTGCAAAGCACCTATGCAATGGAAAGCCAGAACTTGGCTACTCACGTCAAAGTAAGCAGCAAACATGTCATCCGACTCTGTGAACATATCTGGGGCTGGTGGCTTTTTCAGATTAGCACCTAAAGAAAAAGAACAATGATGCAATGAAAGGAACTAAGGCTCAATGTTAACATATAGGACCACCTTGCATTACCTAGTAAATATATAATGTCTCATGTTTCGTTGACTCTTCTGCGTCTTGCTAAACAACCAATAAGACAGTGGTCTTGGACTTCATACTGACACCTATCGATGTAGATGCATCATCAAGTACATGTTTTCGGTTAACAATACCATTGCAGAAATATCCTACCCTTTTTGCAAATGTCAAAAATGATACTAAGTAGTATTCAGCTGGTCATGCGATCTCAACATGGTGGACACCAAAAGGGAGGAGCACCCTTTTGTACAATAAAATTGCTTTTTCTAGACCACTGATATGACTGAAGTCTTCAACACTTCACGTGTAAAACTTTTTAAACTGGGAAAAATAACCTTTGTGAATTTGCTGTTATATTATAACCACATAATAATGCTGTTATAACCACTCGATGATCATTGAAAGATATTTGCATTAGATAATGTTTAATTTATAATGTTTACATGCTGCTGTCATGGAGCTAATGCTAGCTAGCATGCTAACCTTCGCCATAGTATGCACCTGTTACCCTCTGTTATTGTATTTTTTCGATGAAATTTGTTGAAAGAATCCATGTCACATCATGAAAAAGGTTTATTATACTTGCTTTTAAAGAAAGACATTTGATGCAACAACAAAGATGACTGCTGGGCGTCAACATAGGTGTCACTATGGCAGTCGGATAAGAGGAAAGTCAATGGGCAGAATATAGACAAAGAATAATAATTAGAGGCACATCAATTTGTCTTAGGTATGAATGACTTACAGACTGCAGACAAACACATAAATGGAGCAGCATATAAAAAAAAACAACAATAAAAAAGGGTGAATGGACTTAATTTTTGTGTGTATTTGAGTAGATTTCATTCCTGTAGTAAACCTTTTGTAAATCTAAAAAAAAACACATGGCATGGTCTTAAATAAGGTTTACTAAATATATTGGGTTTTAAAGTTATTATCCTCAGATTTGGAATATATAACATTATCAGACTTGTGACTTGAGCTCCAAGCAGATAACGTACCATCTTTTTCTTGAGAGACAAGATTATGCTTGGCCTTCACACTGTCCTCAAACGTGTCCAGGTTCTCTTGTTCGTAGGCTTTGACATCAGCGGCCACGCGCTCAAGGATATCATCAGGGGACGGCGATCGGCTGTGACTGCTGCTTTGAGGACTACCATGCTCTGAGAGTCCTGACATGTTACTGTCCTCTTTCCCTGACTTATATTTCTGCACAGGACAAAATAATATAGAGATGTTCCATTTATATCTAAAACAAAGCAGAAGCCATAGTAGTAATAAGAAATATTCTGACCTGCATTATGGCCAAGCGGTGAAGTCTCCTCTGCTCTATCAAAGCCTCCTCATCCTCTTCATCTATGTCAAAGTCCTCCAGCCTAAACAAAGATCAAAGCATGCTTTTATTCGTAATTAAGACCAAATGTGCTTAACAACATAAAAACATTATTTTATTGAATACTCACACTTCATCATCTGAGTCTTCTTGCTCAGCCTTCATGCCTTCAGACAGACTGCCTTTAAACAAGTCCTCTCTTTCCCTGCTTCTTCTCTTCCGCCTCTTCTGTGATTCAGAATGCAACTGCGATCTGCGATCCGTCCTGTCCCGCTCTCTAGATCCACATAATATTGATGAAGTTTTAATGCAACAGCAAAGTTAGTTTTAGCATTTCATAAAGACACAACAATTTGGGGATTGGGGAGAGATCTAGATAAATGTATAGTACATTTACTGGGTTTTATTAGGGATGTGCACGAGTAATCGATAAACTGAGTACTCATTCAACTTTAAATATTCAACTGGTAAAAACACTACTCGAATATTGCAATTTGATTTTCCTTTGTACCTTTACCTGCTGTGGGCAACATTGAAACGGCTTCTTTCACCTAAATCTTGCTGTTAGTTCTCCCAAAAATAAAATTCTGACATAATTTTAAGTGATTGTAACATATTAGAAGACTTGGAATGTATGTTTCTGTGAGTACAAATGTTTTATTTTTATTATTATTTTTAATCTTGTTGTTTATGTATAGTGCTGATTATTTCATAGGAAAAACAGGTTCAAATGTTAAAGGTTAAACTTAAATTCTACATTTCAAGGAATTGATTACTTGTTTTCGACTGAGTATTCGACTGCAAAATTACTTTAAATGGCCGTTCTTAGTTTTTATGCATTATTATTTATACATTATTAATTGTGTATTTACTTGAAATTTTGGTGCCTCTTGGATACTTCATATCCTCTTATTAGCCGCTTTTCCACTATCGGGCCAGTGCGAGCCTGGGCTATCAACTGGCCTGCCGTGGTCATTAGCCTTGAACCTCGAGCCGCAAGACCAAAATCGGGCTGCGTTCCCACCATCGGGCCAATAACTCCGCAGCGTTGCCAAAAAACCCGCCCTTAATATGCCACTGCAGTGCCAACGTCACACACCCTGCCCATTTCACAAGCAAGAGGGAAGTTCAAGCTGAGGTTTATATTGAATGTAAAAAGCAAGATAAGTTAGTGTTGACAACTCTCCAACTGTAATGGCCATGGAGTCCCAAGTGGTCTCTCCTCTAACAGTGTGGCGATGTCTCAGCACACCACCTATGAAAGTTCACAGAACCATGGGAAGTAATTTCTTAACCGCTTTGTCCATTGGGCATTTTAACGGATTTGTTCTACGCCCGCATTTTTTTTTCCCCGAACCTGTACCGTTGTGCGCTGGATACATAACCTGGGAAGTTCGGCGAAACTCCACCTTTGACATTGAACACGCCTCAATCCCCGGTTGGCCTTGTTTGGCCCAAGGGCCATTGGCATTTAATCACTCTCACATTGTTTCAAACCCATTTTACTTTCTTCCGTGGAACACAAAAGTAGATGTTAGATATGCCTCAGTCACCATTCACTATCATTGAATCTTTTTCCATACAATGAAAGTGAATTGTGACTGAGGCTATCACTCTGCCTAAAATCTTTTTTTGTGTACCATGGAGCAAAGAAAGTCATATGGGTCTGGATCAATGTAAGGTTGAGTGAATGATGACAGTTTTCATTTTTGGGTGAAATATTCCTTTTAGAAGGTGAACAAGTACACCACAAACACCTGTTTCTAAAAGGGGACCTGCTACTGCGTCTCCAAGGAGAACGGGATGTCCGTCTGGGAGGGGAGCGGTTTAACCTCTGTCTGAACCTCAGAGATGGGCTCAACTCTCTACGGCCCCCTGCCACATCACGAGATCGCATCCTGTAAGGGACACAAAGTCATTAAACAGCGGTTTACACAAGTGGACTGTGAGATTATCAGAAGCTGACGTTTAACAATAGGTAACAATAGGGTATTAGAAAAAAAACAATATTAGTAATAATTTATTACTGTACTATTATTACTACTAAATTATAGGAGAATATGGAAGTCATTGCAATTAACTCTGATTCAACTATTTACAAAATGCAAAGTAAAAGGAACTACACATTTCTATTAAACACTGCAATAGACCTTATTCACAGTAGTGCCATTTTTGATTTTTGACGTGAAAGAAAATGAGGCTGTGAGGAATATACTTACCATCTCTTCAATGACATGCGCAGTATAAAGATATCAAAAAGCTCCTAGATCACATCTAATTTTCCACAACTCATGTTATCTTGAGTTTTTTTGTCTACTGAAATTTTATGGAAAGATATTTTTTCAATGTGTCGTCAGAAAAACAAATTGAACAACCTATTGAAGAGACTGTACGTCTATCCTTTACAGCCTCGTTGTCATTCACGTCAAACATAAAGATGGCGCTGCTGTGAATAAGGTCTATGAACAGAGTTTAAAGGGATAGTTCACCCAAAAATGAAAATTCTCCCATCGTTTACTCACCCTCATGCCATCCCAGATGTGTATGACTTTCTTTCTTCTGCTGAACACAAACAAAGCTTTTTAGAAGAATATTTCAGCTCTGTAGGTGCATACAATGCAAGTGAATGGTAATCAGGCCTTTGAAGCTCCAAAAAGGAGATAAAGTCAGCATTAAGGTAATTTATAAGACTCCAGTGGTTTAATCAATGCCTTCTGAAGTGGTCCAGATGGTTTTGGGTGAGAACAAACCAAAATATATAACTGCTTTTTCACCTTACATCTTACCATTGCAGTCTTTATGCACGATCATGATTTCAAGATCGATTACACTTTCTAGTGCTTGATGCATGCACAGAGCACTAGATGGCACTATAGGAGGTGTAATAGAGCTTGAAATCATGATTGCCAAGGAGACTGCTGTCAAGATGTACAGTGAAAAAGAGTTACATTTTGGTCTGTTCTCACCCAAAACCAACTGGATTGCATCAGAAGACACTGACCACTGGAGTCTGATGGATTATGTTTATGCTGACTGTATCTCTGACTGTAGCTTCAAAGGCCTGATCACCATTCACTTGCATTGTATGGACCTACAGAGCAGAGATACTCTTCTAAAAATCTTTTGTGTTCTGCAGAAGAAAGAAAGCCATATACATCTTAGATGGCAAGAGGGTGAGTAAATGAGAGAATTTTCATTTTTGGGTGAACTAACCCTTTAAAAGACAAAGAGGGTCTAACCTGTCATTAGAAAATCTCTGATGGTCTTCTTCTCTCCATCTCCTTTCAGCAGATCGAGATCTGCCTCTCCTGGGAGGGGATCTGTTGTGGCATGAAGATCTGTCCTGTCCGGATCCCCTGTCTGTGCTCTGGGTAACTGGAAATTGTTCAAGGGAGCAGTGGGCCCTGGCCCGCACAGTGGGGCTCTGCTGTTCTGGATCTGAACCTTGTTTTCTGCTTGGAGATCTGTTCTCTTTTCCAGACCAGGCTTCTTTTGATGGTGTCTTGACTGATTTTGTCTCTCTCTCACCGTCTCTATCAACTTCTGGCAAGTTGATATTTCTTTCTTTAGATCTAGACTTACTCCTTCTCTCTGAAGATCTGGCATTTCTGTGTTTAACATTTTGTTGATCAGACTGTGTGGGTCTTTCAGCATTGGTCGTCTTTCGCTCCACCTTTGCTTCACCTGATAACTGTCCCTTGGACATCACAGGAGATCTGGAACTCTGAGTCGCATCTTTGGATCTCTCTGTGCTCCAGGATCGTCTCCTTTCCCTTGCCTGGCTGGGACCGCTAATATCTAGCATAGTATTACTTCTTTTTTCTGACTTATGCTGCCGGACTGGCATGTCATCAGATGTGCTTCTGCCTTCCTGCCAAGAAACAAGTTTTTCCTCATCTTTGTGATCCTGTCGAGATCTTCCAATGTCCCTTGTTGTCTGATGGTCCCCATGGTCCTTAGAAAAGACATCCTGTCTCCATTGCTCAACATTTCCTATAGTCTCCTTGATCACACCATCCTCCTCCGAGTCTGTGTTATAACCTTGTAATATCAGTCCCATACCTGATTGCACAGCTCCTTCCATTAGCTCATTATCAAGCTCTGCTTGAATCATGGCCCTCTGTTTCTCTAGATCCTCTAGAGCAGCAAGGTCATCAAGCCTGGATCTCTTTGGAGAGATGATTGTACCATCATAGCTTGTTGAATAGTCTCTATCATCCCTGGATAAGTCTCTGCGTTTGCGCTTATGCTTGTGTTTGTGCTTGTGTTTGTGATCCCTCTCATCAGGTGAGGGATATTTATATTTTCGGTGTTTGCTTCGATGTTTGTGTTTTTTTCTCTTGTGCCTTTCTTCAGTGGCAATATCCAAGTATTCCGCTTTAACAGCTCCTTCTTCACCAGGTACAACTTCATTCTCATCCACACTGTCAGAGCTCACCACATCATGCCTGACAGAGAGTGCGAAACAGTAAATTAATACATACACTTTCCGACCGTTTCCAACCAGCACAACAAAGATATTGTTTGCTAGGCTGTCTGAAGATACATGACAAAGTAACAAGGTATTCAAGCCATCAGTTTCAATTTTGCTCATTTAAAGAAATATTCCATGTTCAGTACAAGTTAAGTTCAATTGAAAGCATTTGATTTGTGGCATAATGTTGATTACTACAAAAATGGATTTTGACTTGTCCCTCTTTTTCTTTAAAACAAAAGCAAAAATCTGGGTTATAATTGAGGCACTTACAATGGAAGTGAATGGGGCCAGTCCGTAAACATTAAAATACTCACTGTTTTAAAAGTATAGCCACAAGATGCAAACAATATGAGTGTTAACATGGTTTTAGTGTGTTGGGTAACCTAAAAAATGTCTTCATGTGGTAAAATCTAAATCAAGTGCTTTCAAGTCTAAAAGTTTATGTAATCTGACTACATAATTAGGTTACATTAAAGAAAGCAATTTTTATAGGTTAAATCAAGCAGAAATAGATCATGGTGATATAAATACCACTTTTTCAGTGCAACCTTTTGTGTAAAGTTGTAAAATTTCTCATTTTACACCTCTGTTGCTATGAAGATGTAACACATTAAAAGTCCTAAGACGATGATTTAACCCTTGTGCTGTCTTTAAAATTTTTGTCCTAATTTGGTCTTCCCCTATTAAAAATGGCATCTCTCATTATGCTATATTATCACAAAAATTGGATTAGATCTTTTTGTCAACTTGTTTCTTTCAGTTAGCACAGGCTTTGTATTTCTATTTGGAACTTACTGATCATAGGCCTCATTGACCTGAGCTTATGCACCAAATTTTTGAGTATTATTTGTGGATAATTTTGGCAATATTAAATAAAATATGAAATCATTCTGTACTATTTATCACACTAGTGTGCCTTAATGTTTAACCAGGAAGTTTGTTTTGAAATGCTTTTATTTAGTAAATAAGTGGACAAACTCACACTTGTGGCCTATTAAAAATTGCTTATACATCTCTCATTATGCTATATTATTACCAAACATTTTATTAGATCTTTTTGTCAACTCGTTTTCTTTTAGGATAGGTTTTGTTTTTCTTGGAACTTATTGATCATAGGCCTCACTGTCCTGAGCTTATGCACCTCAGTTTTTGAGTGGAAAAAAGCATACTTTATGGGTTATATTGACTAAATTAAATACCATAAAAAAAAATCTGGGCTATGAAAATTACACAGTAGTTTGTTTTAATGTTTAACAGGGAAGTTTGTTTTGAAGCACTTTTATTTTGTTAAAAAAAAAAAAAAAAAAAATGGAAAGTCACACTTGTGTTGTTCCCGGTCAAATATGACTGGCCATTGAAAATGAATTGGGGAAGATCACAAAAAACAAGACTTTTATTTTGAAATGAACCAGGGCAAGTGGTCTAGTGTCATGATCAAGTATGTGATCAAGAGCCTCATGCACAGAGAACCGCTGGGTCATTGTGCTGCCACAAATTGAATGATGAGCAAGGCCCTATGAGGCTTTTTAAAAATACGTTAAAATGCACAATGGACAAAGCAGTGCAAAAAGAAATTACTTTCCATGTTTCGGTGAACTTTCATAGATGGTGTGCTGGGACACAGTCCCGTTGTTAGTAGAGAGACAACTCGGGACAACATGGCAGTTACAACCGATGAGTTATCGCTAATTTCTCTTGCTAGGTAGCTAATTTTTACATTCGATATAAACTCGATAATCTAGATAACATGATACCTCAGCTTGAGCTCCCCTTTTGCTTGTAATATGGGCGAGGTGTGTGACGTTGGTACCACCTATTGGCCCCGGCTGGCCAGCTGATAGCCCTGGCTCACACTGGCCTGATAGTGGAAAAGCGGCTATTAATCTGCTTCTTTGTGAGAGCATGAATATTCCAAAACACATTGTCATAATATTTTGTCTGAAAGGTGTGATGAAAGAAAGATCATGAAAGAAAGATTATACTGGAGAGGGGTCACTGTGGGGCAAAGAAAGTTCAGGTGTGTGTGTGTGTCTGTGATAATGTTGGATGGATAAATGGATGTTGGATAAAGTTCAGTGTAGAATAAAAATCCTATGTGAAAAAGCAATCATGTACTACTTGAGTGTGTGTGATAATGTTGGATGCAGTTCAGGGTAGGATAAAGTTCATCTCTGTGGAAAAGAAAGCAAGTAATACTCAGAGTTTGTGACTGTATGTGTGTATGTGTGTGTGTGTGTGTGCGCATGCACAGGTTCGAGGCCTACATATGTGCTCATCTAATGGATGAACATACTACTGAACACAAAATTTCTCTCTTATTTTTGATGTCCCCATTCGTTTTTAATGGCCGGTCATTTTTGACCAGGAACACCACAATTGTGACTTTGTGCCATTTTGTACAAAATAAAAGCATTTCAAAACAAACTTCCAGGTTAAGCATTAAAGCCCATTAATGCAATAAATAGTACAGAATGTTTTCATATTTTATTTAATATTGCCAAAAGTATCCACAAATAATGCTTTTTTTTTAACCCAAAAACGGAGGTGCATAAACTCAGGTCTGAGGCCTACGTTCAGTAAGTTCCAAATAGAAATACAAAACCTGTGCTAATTGAAAGAAAACAAGTTGAACAAAAAGATCTAATCCAATTTTTGGTATTAATATAGCATAATGAGAGATTTATAAGCAATTTTTAATAGGCCGTCATTTTTGACTGAATGTGAGTGAGAAGAATTGGCCCTATTCACAACTATTGTAAGTGCCTCTGTAACCTCGGTTTTTGCTTTTTTTTAAGAAAAGGATGGATGATCTAAAAATTATTTTATGTGGCAATCAACATGATGCAACAAATGCTGATCTTAACTTGTACTGAACCCGGAATATTCCTTTGAAATATCTACAAAAACAATGCCGGGTCATGTTGACTAGAGAAAGGCTAACATGTATTAAAGAAAGCACGTCACACCAGTATTACTGAAATCTTATCATTTACCAAACATGTAACCAGATATTTAGAGCTTTAAATACATACACATAAACATTAAATCTGTCACTTACGCATAATCCTTTGCAAATGTTTTGGCAAAAGCGTCCATGTTCGCCATCTTTATTTTTCTGCTGAGTCGGCAGGCGAAAAGAGTCGACTCCTAATTCAAACTGGCCGTGAAATCAGTCTGACTTCAAAATAACGAAACAAACTGTCCCCCGTATATTGTTTTAAAGGTTTCTCAGCCTTGTCCTCTCTATATGCATTATTGTCAATTGTAAAGGCACATTTACAGTTACTGAAGTGAATAGACTGAATCACTAACTGAATCGACTCATAACTTCGGTTCGTATGAACGGCAAAATCTGGGAGCGTTACCAAACCACGCATGCGCTGTGAATAAACGCCAAAACGAAAACAACAGAACATGGGACTATCAAAAATGTTCCAGAACGACTGATTTACGAACAATTATCGTAACATTTGACTGCTAAGTATTTTCTCCACATATTCAGTTTAAGAACATTATAAAAACGTTATGTAAAATGAGAACATTGTTCAACTTTGTCGATGCTGAGGAAAATATAGCATTTTAGGTTGTTTGGATGGGTTATAATTATCCCTGAGTCCCTTAATCGCATTTTTTTTTATCGTCCGTTTAGCCCATGGAGCTATAAAACAGGTTTAACCACGAACTCTGTATGATGCGGGTAAGCCCATTTATGTATTGTACACATTCAGTTTTGTATCGTTTAGTTGAGTAACTAAAAAAAATTAGCTTACTTCCTGGACGATTTCTCTTTAATACAACTAATGTTAGCCACCACCTCAGACTGTGAACATGTAAACTTGAGTTAACGTGAACTAAACTGATACTTAATGGTTTAAGACCACGTCCTGTGATGAGGGCAGTCTATTAAAACTGTATTATATATAACTATATGGACTTAATACCATTGCTTTTTCTAACCGCTTTTTGTTGGAGTGCAGTGGATGCCACAGAAACAACTGAATGTATCATATTCAAAACTTACAAGACTGTTTAATGACTAACTGATCTCTTCTCCTCTTTTGTTCCCTTCTGCACTATTCCCCCAGTAATGGGTGGGTTTAAAGATGCATACCAAGATGTCCAGCCTGTAACTCTTCGACTTGCAGAGGAGAATGTCATTTCCAGCCTCTACTGCAGCTCAGCAGAGGGCATTGAAGCTCATGCATCCACTTTGGTGGAAGCTTTCTTGGTTGAAGTATACAGATGTAGAGTCTGTCAATTTACCAGCAGCCAAAAAGCCAGAATTAGCCATCATGTCATGGAAAGACATGATCCAGCATCTCCATGCCCCCATCTACCCTGCCTGGAGAAAGAGGACGAAGAGAGTTTGGATGTGGGAATGAGGGTTGATGATGAAGTAGAGGATGACCAAAATAACTCTCCCTACGACCTGGAAAGGCACCTTCATTCTGGCTCAAAAAGCAATGAGGATCAGATGGATATGGAGCGCATGTCTTTTCTTCTTCCGATGTATGGCATGTTTCAGAACATCAGCCCACAGTCATGTGACATCAGCCTGGGCTCCAACTCTGATGGCAACCTGCATGTGGCACAGACTTGTGAGGTGAGTCCACAATGTCCTAAACTCTGGTGCATTTTTGGGCTGCCGCCCACAATTTTTTACACTCAAATTTAAAAGCTCACCATTCACACATACACAAACTAATTGCAAATTGGTCTAATTGAGCAGAAAACCCCCCAAATAAAAAGAGACTCCAATTATTCATAAATAATATTGTATTTGTTTATAATCTTACGATGAATTTTTTGTTGTTGTTGTCCTAACTATGTAAACATGCAATTCTGGTTCTGTTCACTCTACCTCACTTTGAAAAGTCTTATTTCATTCCACTAGATGGCAGCAAGCACTAGAAAAAACAGATCTGAAATGCAGGTGGCGCTCTCATGCATTTTAGCCCTCACAAATGTGCTCGTCCATAGACATTTAGTCTAATTTTCAGTTCATGCACTACCCTCGTTGTTTCATTGAATATCTTAGCCTCTGATTGGACTAGGAGCTCAATATAAGTGACATTAGAAAACATTTTATCATCAATAGTCGAATACATATTTTTCTGGTGATTTGTATGGCATGCTTTTCCTGCTGGATGGCATAATTTGTTCTGTACATCAGTAACATATAACATTGGATTATTCAGCAAAGCAAACTCAAAGACGAGTAAAAAATTGCTTATTTTGTAGAAAACTGCCTAAGGTAAGAGCAGATATAAAGTTTTTGGCTACTTGGGGCTTACAGCAGCAATGATCGGTGCATAAAGAGACATTTGTATTTGATGACTTTCGGAAATCATATCTCACTTTGTAATTCTTTTAAAAATCTTTTAAACTGTGGTATTAGGGCAACAAAATAAACCGTACATTCACATTCCTAAGAAGGAGAGCTTTCATTTGATATATGACTTTTAGGTGCTATGTGAAAGACTTTTATTTTAAATATTTCTACCCCATTACCTCTTGGTGGCGCTAATCTGTAAAGCGAATGTTTTGAGGCCTTATTTTGTTATTTTATGTAATATAATGCGGAAGTGATAGTTATCGCTGAAAAGTTCAGATTCTAAGCTTTCAGATGATACCTCATATGCCTGACTTATATATACGGTGACTTTAAAGTTTTAAGCATAAACTTTTTTGCAATTTAGCGCATTTGGATCCGCCGGTGGGTCCATAGAGTTTAAGGGGTCATTATGTTGCAAGTCATTATGTTGGATTCATAATTAAAGGAGCAGTTAACGCAAAAATGAAAATTCTGTCATCATTGACTCACCTTCATGTCGTTCCAAACCTGTATTACCTCCTTTCTTCTGGTGGAACACAAAATAATATATCGTCTGATGAAAGGCACGTATCTCCAAAAATCATTTTTCAAGAGCATGAAAAATAATCAAAAATAACAGTCACCTTTAGCACCAAAAATAGAATTCTGTTGTTACACATCTGTTAGTGAACTCTTCATTATTTTAATTGGACATGGATTTTTGGTCGCGAACGTGGACATACGGTTTTGTTATCATGGATTCCATTGGCGCATGTTCAGTTACAGACTTAAGTCTAACTGTTTGTGTTCCCCGAACTCAGTTGGTAGGTTATCTATTGCTAGAGAATTTAGTTTTGGATATAATCTATTGCACTTGTATATATGGTTGTGTGACAATAAAAGTGATTTGATTTGAACTTTCAAATACTATTTTAGATCTAAATCAGTTTCATGACTAGGGTTTCTAGTTTGGTTTCGAGACACGTTTTCGGGTCCAATTAATAAATTGCCTGTCAGAATTAGCTTTCACTCGTGGTTTCGTGAAGATGGAAATCTGGCAACTGTATATGGCTGGTATAGTCTACTTTTTAAAGCCACCGGACATTGTGTGTATGTGAATCGTTTCAGTTGTCAGGGAAATCACAGAGCCAGAGCGATGTAGGCAATCTCTTCACTACACTTCAAACTAAAAAACAATAATGTTATTTACACATCTATGCTTTTGGTCTCCTTTAATAGTTGTACATATTTTAAAACTGTTTTGAAAGAACAAGAGGAGATACTGTACTTTACTTTGGTGATGATGTTGTAGATGAGCAGACGCTATAGTTGACGCTCTTCAAAACATAAGGGTGGGACACGCCATTTTGATGGACATTTCTCAAGGTCAGTGGAGATACTTGTTAAACAGATAGCCTGATTAAACATTTCATTGGTCAATTCGATGCACAATTCAAACAGTAGGAAGAGGTCATTCGGCACATTCCATCTATGGTAAAAAGTGGAGAGAGGTGTTTTTCATCAGACAGCAATGATATGTTCAGTGACCATTCACTTTCATCTTTTTTTTCTCCATACAATGAAAGTAAATGAGTCTTTCTCTAACATTCTGCCTAACATCACCTTTTCTGTTTCAATGGAAGAAAGACATATGGGTTTGGAACTTGTTGGTGAGTAAATCATGACTAAAAGAACGTGGTTGAACTAATCTTTGAAGTGTCTGATTTAAGGTGAGCACACTATTTGAGGAGGAGAGGCAAGATGAAGACAGTGAGGAGGAGCCTGTGTTTCAGCTGAAGGATGCTAGCACGGATCTGGCTGTCTCTTTGAACAGTGGAATGGACACACATGTCCAAGAAGAGGAGATGGCCCAGTCAGCACATCTAATGACTCTTGGACTGTGCAGAATCTCCAGCACAAAGTGTCCTCCCCTGTCTGCAAGTTCAGCAGAAAAACTGTCCCATCCATCAGGTGAGCATGACGCTGCAGATAACAGCATGGACGTTAGACAGCCTCTGCTGTCAGTTGATGAAATGCAGAAGCCTTCAGAGGAGGATGGTGATGGGTCCTGCATCCTCTGCCAAACAGTTGCATCCAGTCGTAGCATGCTAGAAGTGCACCTGAAATGCCACAATGGAGACCAAGGCTTCAGATGCCCTCGCTGTGGCTGGGAGTCAGAAGAGTGGGTTGATATGGAGCAGCATTGGAGGGGACATGGAAAGAGAAAAGGCTCTAAGACACATAAATGTAGTGTTTGTCCAAAGACATTTAGGAGAGCTGATTCCCGTGATGCTCATGAAGAAAGGCACAATCAACGCCGTCACTGTCGATCTGAATCAGCCCCACTAGAACAGTGCTCTTTTTGCCTGGAATGGTGTCGTTTGGGGAAGGAGTGGGAGATACACCAACAATGTCATTTTCAAGGAGGGTTTAAATGTTTACACTGTGATTTTACAGGTACTAATTGCTTTTGCCTACTACACAGTGATTTCCTATGCTTTGAAATTTTGGGTGTACACTTTAGAGAAGCCTGAAAGGCTTGATTGCTGCATTTTCTTTGAAGAAAAATTTTAAGGTTGGAAATGTGGTGTAGATTACACGTATTGTGCTAATACTCAATAAAAAGCTCAGTGGTAAAGACGCTGGCTACCACCCCTGGAGTTCGCTAGTTCGCTAGTTCGAATCCCAGGGTGTGCTGAGTGACTCCAACCAGGTCTCCTAAGACACCAAATTGGCCCGGTTGCTAGGGAGGGTAGATTCACATGGGGTAACCTCCTCGTGGTTGCTATAATGTGGTTTGTTCTCGGTGGGGCATGTGGTGAGTTGAGCGTGGTTGCCGCAGTGGATGGTGTGAAGCCTCCACACGCGCTATGTCTCCGTGGCAATGCGCTCAACAAGCCACGTGATAAGATGCGCAGGTTGACGGTCTCAGACGCGGAGGCAACTGGGATTCGTCCTCCGCCACCCGGACTGAGGCGAATTACTACGCGACCACGAGGACTTAAAAAGCACATTGGGAATTGGGCATTCCAAATTGGGAGAAAAAAAAAAGAATGTAAAGATCAAAACATTTTATTCCTGAAATAATGGGTTCGGGTTTGTCCAGACTCATCAGATACAGTTTAATTAGGATCTTACCCTTTCAATTAAGAATGTAACATTATTACTTTTGATCACAGAGGGAAATCATAAACTAAACTTAGTGGTTAATGATTTTAAACCTTATCCGTTTCATAGCCTTTTATTTTTATTTTTTTTTTACTTACTCTGTATTACCCATGGTTATGCAGTTTATTTTGTCTGTTTTTTAGAGAAGTCATGGAAGAAGACCCTAAAACATATTCACACTCAACACAAACATGGTAATACAAATCAAGAGAAACAGGTTGTTCATAGTATGTAAGTATCTAACATACATATTTAAAGGTGCATTCAGTATTTTTGTTATTTTGCACTGACATTTAAAGGGATAGTTCACCCAAAAAATTTTATTCTCTCATCATTTACTCTCATCCTCATGCCATGTAAGGTGTGTATGACTTTCTTTCTTCTGCAGAATACAAAGTTTTTTGGAAAATATCTCAGCTCTGTAGGTCTGTATATTGATCACCATTCACTTGCATTGCATGGACCTACAGAGCTGAGATATTCTTCTAAAAATCTGTTTGTGTTCAGCAGAAGAAAGAAAGTCATACACATCTGGGATGGCATGAGGGTGAATAAACGATGAGAGAATTTTCGTTTAAAATAAATCGGCTTTTATTAGAAAACTGATCTTCTCATGTGTCTACATGATTTTCAAAGTACTGTTAATTTATTTAGGGAATAGAACTTTTTAAAATAGTTTTCTATCTATGTTTTCCTTGTTCTTCTTTGTCTGTTCTCAGAGAACACCATCAACTTAACACACAGACATCCACCAAGTACCCAGAATGCCTCAGAAAGATGAAGCCAGAGTCATGGTGCCAGGTTAGGAAGAAAAAAGTGAAAAACAGGGTTGTAGGAACGGAGAATGGCAATGAAGGACAAGGGAAGGACAAACTGGGACGCTTGAAGGGTGAGACACCTTCCGGACTCACTGTTTCCCGAAGGAAAGAGTTCTGCTGCAACCTCTGTGATAAGTAAGGGAATTATTTATTTTCCTGCTGATAAAATTTCCTATTAAAATTATTATCGATGTGTGGCAACTTAACATTTTAGTTCTCTTATTTTTTTTTGTGTGTATTTTTTCAAAAAGTCATTTACTCAACCTCATGTGGTTTCAAACCCGTGGAATCTTTCTTCTGTGGAACACAAGAGGAGAAATTTTAAAGAACACTCTTCCATACAGTGAAAGTAAATGGTGACTGAGGCTGTCAGTCCTTCACATTCTGCCCAACATCTCCTTTTGTATTCTGCGGAAAAAACAAACCCATTCTGGTTTGGAACAAAATGAGGGTGAGTAAAATGTGGCTTTCATTTTGAAACTGCTTAAAGGAATAGTTCACCCCAAAAATGACAGTTCTCTCATTATTTACTCATCCTTATGCCATACCAGATGTGCATGTCTTCTGCTGAACACAAATGAAGATTTTTAGGAAAATATATCAGCTCTGTAGATCCATACAAGGCAAGTGAATGGTGGCTAGAACTTTGAAGGTCGAAAAGTCATGTAAAGTCAGCATAAAAGTAATCCATATTACTCCAGTGGTTTAATCAAGGTCTTCAGAAGTGATATGTTAGGTGTGGGTTAGAAACAGATTAATATTTAAGTCCTTTTTTTTTTTTTACAATAAATCTCCACTTTCACTTCACATTCTTCGTGCGTATCGCCACGTACCGGGCAGGGAGGAAAATTTATAGTAAAAAAGGACTTAAATATCGATCTCTTTCTAACCCACACCTATCATATCACTTTAAAAGATATACAGTAGATTTAACCACTGGATACTAATGGATTACTTTTGTGCTGCCTTTATGTGCTTTTTGGACCTTCAGAGTTCTGGCCACCATTCACTTCCATTGTGAGGACCTACATAACTGAGATATTCTTCTAAAAATCTTTGTTTGTGTTCAGCAGAAGAAAATAAGTCATACACATCTTTGATGGCATGAGTGAATGATAAGATAATTTTCATTTTGGGTGAACTATCCCTTTAAAATGCCAGCATCCCAGAGTCTTCTCTTCACTGTTGCAGGTGAAAATGGTGTTTGGCATGTACTGGTCATTAAAGCTGCTGGTTTAGGACCGGTGAGGGGACTTTTTCACAAAATAGAGACTCTTGGCATCTGGGCTGTCCACTTCCCCCTCTATTTTTGTCAGATCCAGGATGCTTTTTTCTTTGAAGTCAGTAGTGTATATTACCTTCATTTCTTAAAGAACAATAGATTGAGTTTTTGAACAGATTTTCTTTTTACATTTTTTTCAAACCAAAATTTGACTTTAATGTGTAAAGAGACTTACAGGAAATGCAAGTGTACTCAATACTGTAGCAACTGAAAAAAGACACTGTAATGCAATTTTCAAATGTCATTAAATAACGCAACCGTTTTTAATAAGAGATGTTTCTTGAGTACCAAATTAGAACATTAGAATGACTTTTCAAGGATTGTGCATGACAGTATTTTCTTCGTAGACTGGCGTAATAATTGTGGAGAATGGGGCTTTGCCATCATGGGCAAAAATTGAGTTTTAAAATAAATAAACAATATAGAACAGTTATTTCAAATAGTAATATTAATTTTCAACATTGCCAATGTTTTTGGCAGTATTTCTGATAAATTTAATGCATTTGGTGAACAGAAGCATCAATTTTTTTCCAGAACAAAAATGTCTTGGTGATTCCAAAGCTTTGAATGGTATTGTATGGTCTTTAAGTAGGAGTTTTGAAATGGACCAAGTTAATTTATGTAGCATCTGTCAGAAGAAATAGAAAACTTCCTTTAAATGTATGGTATATAACTTGTAATGCTGAAAGTACCTACATTTAATTGTCCTTAACTATCAGATTACTGTTGAATGTCAATTATCAGAAGAATTTAATTTTATGATTTACTTTTGTACAGGAAGTTTTCAACCAAGTTGACAATGCGTCGCCACATGGGGATTCATCAGGGTGACAAGCCATTTAAGTGTCCACACTGCCACTACTGCACTCGTCTCAAAGCTTCACTCATACAGCACCTCCGCGTCCATACAGGTGCAGTTACAGCACAATGTAATGTTTCGTGTCAGATATCTTCTTTTGGTGTTGGTATTAAACACATTTAAATGAACAAAGTGGAACAGTAGCGTAGATCATTGTTTTGAAGTGAAATGGACACATCCACAAAAATTTTTTTCGCTCTAGTCAGGCATATACAGGTGCATCTCAATAAATTAGAATGTCGTGGAAAAGTTCATTTATTTCAATAATTCAACTCAAATTGTGAAACTCGTGTATTAAATAAATTCACTGCACACAGACTGAAGTAGTTTAAGTCTTTGGTTCTTTTAATTGTGATGATTTTGGCTCACATTTAACAAAAACCCACCAATTCACTATCTCAAAAAATTAGAATACATCATAAGACCAATAAAAAAAACATTTTTAGTGAATTGTTGGCCTTCTGGAAAGTATGTTTATTTACTGTATATGTACTCAATATTTGGTAGGGACTCCTTTTTGCTTTAATTACTGCCTCAATTTGGCGTGGCATGGAGGTGATCAGTTTGTGGCACTGCTGAGGTGGTATGGAAGCCCAGGTTTCTTTGACAGTGGCCTTCAGCTCATTTGCATTTTTTGGTCTCTTGTTTCTCATTTTCCTCTTGACAATACCCCATAGATTCTCTATGGGGTTCAGGTCTGGTGAGTTTGCTGGCCAGTCAAGCACACCAACACCATGGTCATTTAACCAACTTTTGGTGCTTTTGGCAGTGTGGGCAGGTGCCAAATCCTGCTGGAAAATGAAATCAGCATCTTTAAAAAGCTGGTCAGCAGAAGGAAGCATGAAGTGCTCCAAAATTTCTTGGTAAACGGGTGCAGTGACTTTGGTTTTCAAAAAACACAATGGACCAACACCAGCAGATGACATTGCACCCCAAATCATCACAGACTGTAGAAACTTAACACTGGACTTCAAGCAACTTGGGCTATGAGCTTCTCCACCCTTCCTCCAGACTCTAGGACCTTGGTTTCCAAATAAAATACAAAACTTGCTCTCATCTGAAAAGAGGACTTTGGACCACTGGGCAACAGTCCAGTTCTTTTTCTCCTTAGCCCAGGTAAGACGCCTCTGACGTTGTCTGTGGTTCAGGAGTGGCTTAACAAGAGGAATACGACAACTGTAGCCAAATTCCTTGACACGTCTGTGTGTGGTGGCTCTTGATGCCTTGACCCCAGCCTCAGTCCATTCCTTGTGAAGTTCACCCAAATTCTTGAATCGATTTTGCTTGACAATCCTCATAAGGCTGCGGTTCTCTCGGTTGGTTGTGCATCTTTTTCTTCCACACTTTTTCCTTCCACTCAACTTTCTGTTAACATGCTTGGATACAGCACTCTGTGAACAGCCAGCTTCTTTGGCAATGAATGTTTGTGGCTTACCCTCCTTGTGAAGGGTGTCAATGATTGTCTTCTGGACAACTGTCAGATCAGCAGTCTTCCCCATGATTGTGTAGCCTAGTGAACCAAACTGAGAGACCATTTAGAGGGCTCAGGAAACCTTTGCAGGTGTTTTGAGTTGATTAGCTGATTGGCATGTCACCATATTCTAATTTGTTGAGATAGTGAATTGGTGGGTTTTTGTTAAATGTGAGCCAAAATCATCACAATTAAAAGAACCAAAGACTTAAACTACTTCAGTCTGTGTGCATTGAATTTATTTAATACACGAGTTTCACAATTTGAGTTGAATTACTGAAATAAATGAACTTTTCCACGACATTCTAATTTATTGAGATGCACCTGTATTATAATCTTAGTTGGGGCATGAAATGACTTTCCCATGGTACTTTAATTTGAAAAGTAGCAAATATGTGGAGAACGACAGTCCATGGTGACTTGCAGAGATTTAGAGCACCATGGAGTCGTTTCAGAAGAATGGTTCTCATGAAAAGGTTGCCATGACAGTGCACTGCCTGAGTGTGAGAATTTGTGTTTTTTTCGACTTGCTTTAGGTGAAAAGCCATACAAGTGTTCTCAGTGCTCCTATGCATCTATTGATAGTAGCTCTTTGCGCCGACACTCAAGAACGCACACACAAGAAAAGCCTTACTGCTGCCAGTACTGTCCTTACAGCAGGTACACGCATACATCTGTCATAAGGTCAGCCATCTAAACTTGTATCAGAATAATTTTGTAACTAAGAATAATGCCCTTTATTTTACTTCAGCATCCAAAAGAAAAGCTTAGACCTCCATTCACGGCGTCATCACACAGGAGAGTCCTTCCCCTGTCACCTGTGCCAGTATTCAACACCAGACCGCCAGCTGTTGGTGCGACACATAAGGAAACATCACAGTGCGGAGCAGCCCGGCACACTGGGCCAGAGGAACAACTCGTGTTCGAACTCCCAAACTGCACCTTCTCAAAGAGCAAGGACATCCAAATGATATTTATGATTCTAATAAAACTTTATTTTTTTTTAATCCTTTGTCCTTGATAGTTTTCTTTTCTTGATGCTATTTTATCATGACAAAGCCAAGTATTTAGTGTTTTCCTAATTTCCCAAATGCATTTGTTTTGGTCAGATCAAAATGTTGTGGCCCTACTTTGATGCAGTGATTTTTATTAACCATTGGCATTTAAATATTATGATATGGCTGTAAATTAGAAGAGATCACCTCATTTTCGTAGTATCTGAGGTCATGGTATAATAAGTTAGGTTGAATGTAGGTGAATGTAATTTACCCTTTTTGTAGGCTGTTATTTATAGCTTTAAAATAGTAACTGATTAAAGGATTGACCCATGATGCAGCAAGCCTGCACTTAAAATGACAATCAAATCCCACTACCAGTCCAATAGAAACTGGATTATACCACCTGTTGCTCAATTTATGAAAAAGGAGACAAATTACCCATTAATAGAGAAGGTATTTTATCATATATTATATATTTTTTTAAGATATAAATGATTTTTTACAACTATTCTTTAGTTCTGAATACATTAACATCTTTAGTTTGAGATTAGTGAGAAGGAAACATTGGCAAAGCTGCAGCTCGTCCATTAGATACAGTTGACTGATTCTTGGTCCTGTGAGAGAGTTTACAGAGTGCACATAAATGGGGCTTTTAGAGCATATTATAAGGAGAAGACAAATGCGGACAAGTTTGGAGTACTTCTGTGGGAGGAACTCGTATCACATACTACGATTTGCGAACTTCTATTAGTTAAACGCAAGAACATTTGCATTCTAAGAGGCCGTTCACAACGAACGCGTTTTTTCCCCCAATCGTTTTTCTTTGTAAACACGTGCTAGACGGACGTCTTTGACCGTTGAGGCGCGTATCGTCCAACATTAAGAACGTGCATCGAGACAGCAGCGTTTTGTTCTATACACTTGCGTTCTGTTCCACTCGTTTCGCTCGGTTCGTGTTCGGTGTGAACGGCCTAAGTGCGGTGAATGATTTGCCGATTTATTTTTATTTTTCACTTTTGCAGAGGAATATTTCGACTTTTACTTTAAAAAAAAAAAAAAAAAAAAAAAAGTGCGTTTAAACTTTTTATCGGAAAATTAATTAATTTATGAGAATTGACCGTTATGGCAGGTGTTGATATGGAACGTTTTCCTGATCGGCGTGTAAATGACTGTTGGGTGGTTGGACTCGAGCTCTTCGCTGTTGGTCCTGGTGGAGAAGAGGAAGAGTTTTTTGAAATAAGGACTGAATGGTCTGAAAAAAGCATAACGTATCTGCGAAGGCGATGTCATGATCTAGTGAAACTTGCTGATGATTTGAGGAAATCATTTCCAGTGGACAGAGGGAGTTTCTTTGAATCATTGATGCTTGAGGGTATGACATTTGTGTCTTTCATCGATTCCATTAATTTGACTGACAGTGACCATTTCACTGATTGTAGATTTTGTAATTTGTATGTGTTTTTATTTTTATCAGCACTAAAGAAGATAAAAGAAGCAGAGGAAAGCAATGACATTAAAGCGAGGTTGGATGAGGTGGAAAAATTATTAAGGAGTATAATCAAACTGCCACAAAAGGTGCTTATTAATGTACACTAGCACATTATTCCCTTAGTCACTGAAAAGTATTGATGCCCTTACTGTCCTACTTATGTACAAACAATTTACATTCCAGTACTCCCAGTCTGAGGCAGTTCTTACATTTTTCAAGACTTCTCCTCTTGACTACACTTTGAAAACCATGTATGAACCAATCGAGCATCTCTACCAGAGTAATGTCACTGTATCAGGTTTGTCTTCCTAAATTCTTATGTTTTATTAAAGTTGTATACAGAGTAGTACTGACATTTGATTCTGTAGTTTTTTTTTTAGTAATATATGATGCATCTTTTCTACAGATGTCAGGAGGGCCAATGGGTTTTGTTTGGCCAATACAGAGACAGTCATTTTTGATGCATATTTACTAGAGGAATTAGTAGAATCATCTTCTGTGCACTCTTCAAAATACAGGTAAATATCTGATGTGATCACAATAGTCACTCTTCCTATTTATATGTACACTAAAAATGACATTCAGACCAGTTAGTAATTGCAAGTAATGGCAAAAAGTTAAAAAAATAAATAATAAAAAAGTGAAGTTAGTTCTGAGAAAAGCTATAGAATTGTTTGCAGATGCCACTTGGTTTGATATTTTGTTATCTATGCAATGCAATTCATATATTTTTAAGTGTGGCTTAAGTCTCTGAATACATTTTGGGGAACTGTACATAAACTCACTGAGCACTTTATTAGGAACACTATGGTCCTAATAAAGTGACTGATGTGGTCTTCTGCTGTTGTAGCTCATCCGCCTAAAGGTTCGACGTGTTGTGCATTCTAAGATGCTGTTCTGCTCACTACACTTGTACTGAGTGGTTATCTAAGTTACCGTAGCCTTTCTGTCACCTCGAACCAGTCTGGCTATTCTCTGTTGACCTCTCTCATGACCTACTTCCGTCCGCAGAACTGCTACTCACTAGATGTTTTTTGTTTTTGGCACTATTCTGAGTAAACTCTAGAGACTGTTTTGCGTGAAAATCCCAGGAGATCAGCAGTTACGGAAATAATCAAACCAGCCCGTCTGGCACCAACAATCATGCCATGATCGAAATCACTGAGATCAAATTTTTTCCCCCATTCTGATGGTTGATGTGAACATTAACTGAAGCTCCTGACCCGTATCTGCATGATTTTATGCATTGCACTGCTGCCACACAATTGGCTGATTACATAATCTCATGAATAAATAGGTGTACAGGTATTCTTAATAAAGTGCTCAGTGAGTGTATATTGCAAGAGACGTGTACCATATGTGGATGTGTAGAATGAGCAATGTGTGTATCTTATGTCATCACATCCAGCTCTGAGATTGAGGCCCGGACATGGACAGGAAAAACATTTCAAAATGGGATCAGACTTGACAAGGAAATTGTGCACAAACCTCAAACGGACTCCATGACCCCAGTTCTGACTTCTGGTGCCGATGGAAGTAAAGAGGCAGACTGTCACCCTAAAAAATCACAAAGCACCACCAGAAACCTGACTTACCTTCACCTACAAGCCTGTGAGACAGACATCCTCGAATGACATGGGGAGATGGATCATAGAATTACAGTAATAGTTTAAGACCCTGATATAGTCATTCTTTCAGAATTTCTATTCTGAAAGCCTGCCAACATGTTTAGGCATAAACTTCCTTTTATGAAAAGGAATAATTTTTAAGAATAAGATAATTTTTTTGTTTTTTATAGAAAAAATTATGAAAAGTCTAAAATATATATAAAGATTTATTTAAAAATTAAGAAAAATAATATGATTGCTAAAGATATGAACATAAAAATAAACACAAAATTAGCTCTGATTAATTGTCTAGCTCTCTTTTTTAACTTGTTACCATTTTTTTTTTTTTTCATTTTCATATGCTGGCATGTACAAACCATATAAAATGTTTTATCTGATGAGTGAACAGCTCATTTATTGTGTATGAAGTCAAACAATTGTGGAAGGTTTTGTTCACTCATTAAACTCTCCACTCAAAATACAACTATTTTAAGTTGAGTTTTAATAATGACTGATGCAATACTTTGTAATATACCTACCTTGTATTTTATATATATATATATATATATATATATATATATATATATATATATATATATATATATATATATATATATACACACATATACACACACGCACACACACAGTTGAAGTCAGAAGTTTGCATACACTTTGGTAGAAGTCAATAAAACTTATTTTTTTAACTACTTCTGGAGTAAATTCACACTAAATTAACAACATATTTAAAGGTGACATTTCTTATCATGAGTTTGTGGGTAATTGTTGCTAATAATTAAATAAAATAGTTAACTACAGTAATATTGTAGTAGTAACCATGGTTAATTGTGTGCTAACTATGGTTTAACTAAATATGATGGTTAAACTGCAGTTACTGCAGTGAAACCATGGTTAATTTTTGTAAGGGTAAACAAAACAGAAGTCTAAAAATGTTCTGTTTAGGCTCACAAATGTAAAAAAAAAATTAAAAAAAACACAGTTTAATAGAGGTATTGGTATCGGTAACGACGATATCGGACTTGAAATTATTGGTATCAGATTGAAAAGAAAATAAGTAGTATCACCCATCCCTACCATAAAAAAGCCAGACTACAGTTTGCAAGAGCCGAAGATCACTGTCCCAACCGTGAAGCATGGGGGTGGCAACATCATGTTGTGGGGGTGCTTTGCTGCAGGAGGTACTGGTGCACTTCAGAAAATAGATGGCATCATGAGGAAGGAAAATGATGTGGATATACTGAAGCAACTTCTCAGACATCAGCTAGGAATTTAAAGCTCGGTCGCAAATGGGTCTTCCAAATGGACAATGACCCCAAGCATACCTCCAAAGTTGTGGCAAAGTGGCTTAAGAACAACAAAGTCAAGGTATTGGAGTGGCCATCACAAAGCCTTGACCTCAGTCTGATAGAAAATTTGTGGGCAGAATTGAAAAAGCATGTGCGAGCAAGGCCTACAAACCTGACACAGTTACACCAGTTCTGTCTGGAGGAATGGGCCAAAATTCCAGCAACTTATTGTGAGAAGCTTGTGGAAGGCTACCCAAAATGTTTGACCCAAGTTAAATAATTTAAAGGCAATGCTACCAAATACTAACAAAGTGTATGTAAACTTCTCGCCCACTGGGAATGTGATGAAAGAAATAAAAGGTGAAATATATAATTCTCTCTACTATAATTCTGACATTTTACATTCTTAAAATAGTGATCCTAACTGACCTAAGACAGGGAAAGTTTTCTACGATTAAATGTCAGGAATTGTGAAAAACATGAGTTTAAATGTATTTGGCTAAAGTCATTCATTCTGTGAAAAAACAGGTGTCATTAATTGTCCTTTATTAAGGAAGAAGGGAAGCTAATGTTTCACACATTGTTATAAAATATATTTCCTTCTGAATTGCTAAGTAAAATGGGCCGTTCCAAACATTGTTCGGAGGAACAACGTAATTTGATTCAAAAGTTGATTGGAGAGGGGAAAACCTATAAAGAAGTGCAGCAAATTATAGGATGCTCAGCTAAAATGATCTCAAATGCTTTAAAATGGCAACAAAAACCCGAAACATGCGGAAGAAAACGAGCAACTACTGTTAAAACGGATCAAATAATAGTCAGAATTGCAAAGATTCAGCCAATCATCACCTCCAGAAAGATCAAAGATTATCTAAAATTACCTGTAAGTACTGTTACAGTCAGAATATGTTTGATTGAAGCTAAGCTATCAGTAAGAAGCCCCCTTAAAGCACCATTGTTGAAAAAACGGCATGTGCAGAATCGGTTAAAATTTGGCAAGTTACACATCGATTGGCCCAAAGAGAAATGGCGTAACATTCTGTGGACTGATGAGAGTAAAATTTTTCTTTTTGGGTCTAGTGATCATCGACAGTATGTCAGGTGACTCCCGGGTACTGAATTCAAGCCACAGTACACTGTGAAGACAGTGAAGCATGGTGGCACAAAAATCATGGTATGGGGATGTTTTTCATACTTTGGTGTTGGGCCTATTTATCGTATACCAGGGATCATGGATCAGTTTGAATACATCAAAATATTTGAAGAAATTATGTTGCCCTATGCTGAAGAGGAAATGCCCCTGAAATGGGTGTTTCAACACAACAACGACCCCAAACACATGAGTAAGCGAGCAACATCTTGGTTCCAGACGAAAAGGATTGAGGTAATGGAGTGGCCAGCTCAATCTCCTGACCTCAACCCCACTGAAAACTTGTGGGGTGACATTAAAAATTCAGTTTCTGAAGCAAAACCCAAAAATTCACAGGAACTGTGGAATGTAGTTTGTTCATCCTGGGCTTAAATACCTGTTTCTAGGTGCCAGAAGTTGGTTGACTCGATGCAACGCAGATGCGCAGCAGTTATCAAAAACAATGGTTATGCAACTAAATATTGAGTTTGAAGAGAAAAATGTCGACACTGCTATTTTTTTGAACAGATTAATATTCATTTTCTTTGCTTCCTGTGAAAGAATAACGCAGACTTAATCAAATTTGTTAATGCTTTGATTTGGAATTGAATGTGTAATGTTTCCACTACATTTGAAATATGGAAATAAAAGCTATTAAAAAATATTTGCAATTTATTCACTTTTATTAACGCACTGCTATTTATTTGAACACAACTTACAAAGTAGGTCAAGTCCCTATAATAAAAACAGATTGTGAAAGTGATTGGTTGATCATTATTTAACTGTAACAGGGAGAATCATTTCAGTCTACTTTCAGGTCAGTGAGCAGTTCCATGATGAGGGATGGTGTAATCAGTCTTTATTGGACCAGGCATTCTGCTCCACTTTCACATTGCATAAATTGATTTGGCTCACTGCATCCACTCAAACAATCCATACACCCTTATTTTGGGTTTAAAAGAGTTTTTTCCATCAACATCTGCCCTTTCTATGGCTAATTTGCTTTTCTAAACAACAAACATCGGAAGCATTTACTTAGTTAATGAGTTCTAAAAATCGAAACAACTTTTCATGGTCTACGTTTCATCCTGATGACCTCTTTCTCTCACATGGCAATCTGGGGTGCCTGCCAACATTTCAAATTAAACATTTGAACTGCAAGTGAAATTATGAAAATGGGGTTATTCATGTGGAAGGGGACATCTCTCTGTGTGAGTGTCAATGTAGCTCTTTTTAACATCATAATGTAACATCATAACTTCAGTCAGAAATAACTCAAAAGCATACCAGAATCAAAGTTTGTAAGCACCTTGTTTGGATTAAATAAAATAAAGCACATGAAAATGTCTTCATACAGTCTTCACTCTCAGGTTAATTATATTTTAAGAAAATTATACTTGATAATCTGTAATACTTCACATCTCAGTTTCACTCATAAGCATGTTAATACAGCAGTATAATTTACTTTGCTCTAAGAATTACCTTATTAAAGAATATTCCGGGTTCAATACAAGTTTAACTCAATAGACAGCATTTGTGGCATAATGTTGGTTACCACAAAAAATACATTTGAATTCTTCCTCCTTTTCTTTCAAAAAAGCAAAAATGTAAGTAACAGTGTGACACTTAAAATGGAAGTGAATGGGGCCAATTTTTGGAGGGTTTAAGCAGAAATTTGAATCTTGAATAATTTTATATAAATATAAAAAAAAACATTAATTCTTCTTTTAAAACTCATGTATTATTTGAGTCATTTAAAGTCATTTAAATCATTGTTTACTGGAAATACAGGGTTTATGGCATTCAGTTGTCATGGCAACGTAGTAAAATAGTATATAACTTCACACAGAAAAGGTTAGTATGTGATTTTATCACACTAAAATCATGTTAACACACATAATGTCTACGTCTTGTGGCTATATTTGTGAAAAATCAAGTATTTTAATGTTTACAGATTGGCCTCATTCACTTCCATTTTAAGTGCCTCACTGTAACACAGATTTTTGAAAAAAATTTTAAAGAAAAGGAGGGACATGTCGAAATAAATTTTTGTGGTAATCAACATTATGCCACATATGCTGCCGATTGAGCTTAACTTGTACTGAACCTGGAATATTCCTTTAAAGCAATGTTAGCTTATGATAGATCAAATTCAATCAAAACAATGTTTATATTTTAATAAATAATGAATTAATGTTACAGTTACATGCACAGCATGTATAAGATACCTTCAAAGATAATAAAAATCACATTTTGTCATCAGTTGTTGAATGGCACATATTATTATAAAAATAGCCTAGAAATAGCAACAGGTTCAATATGATTTTAACAAGGTCAAAATTTAGAGTGTTCACAGTTTTTGACCAGTACCATAGGCCAAGCTGAGAACTACAGGTCAATAATAGCTTGTTGGTACACTGATCGGTATATAAAAAGCTAATGCAGGGAGCCGCCATTCAGAGACTGACAGAGAGCAGAACAGATCCACTGTTTATGTTTAGACTAAATTAAGAAGTTTTGTACTTATTATTATTATTTTTTTTTAGAGTTACTTTCAGTTTTGCATACAATTAAATTAATATTGACTGTGCAATATCAAGAGCACAAATGAGCCATCACTCTTCGTGGAGAGGGCATCATTGTGCTCCTGGAGACACCAACTGCACTGCAAGCTTTAAGGAGTCCTTAGGCGGCAAGAGCTACAAGTTACTCCATGTGCCTTTCCATGGGCCGACCCACAGCCACCACCATGAGCCTCCACACCCATTCCCCACTGTGGATGTTCCTGACCATGCCCACTACATCATCGGCTCTGTCATATTAATAGTTGGCATCACTGGAGTGATTGGAAATGCTCTGGTGATATACGTGTTCTGCCGAAGCCATAATCTTCACACTGCTGGGAACCTGTTTGTGGTGAACCTGGCTGTGGCTGATTTCTTTATGTCTCTCACCCAGTCACCAGTGTTTTTTGCCACCAGCCTGCACAGGCGGTGGGTGTTTGGTGAGCGTGCTTGTGAGCTCTATGCCTTCTGTGGAGCCCTCTTCGGAATCTGTTCAATGATGACCTTGACTGCTATTGCGGCTGATCGCTGCCTTGCCATAATTCAGCCCCTTGCCCTCGTAGGCAAAGTTAGCCAACGCAAAGCTTGCGCAGTGCTGGCTGTTGTGTGGCTCTATTCTTTGGGCTGGAGCCTTCCACCATTCTTTGGCTGGAGTGCTTATGTCCCAGAGGGGCTTCAGACTTCCTGTTCATGGGACTACATGACCTTCACTCCATCAGTGCGTGCATACACCATCCTCCTCTTCATTTTTGTTTTCTTCATCCCACTGGGCATTATTGGTGGCTGCTACTTTGGAATTTTCCAAACTATCCGAGCAGCCGGAAGGGAGATAAAAGAGCTGGATTGTGGGGAAATACATAAAGTGTATGAGCGTATGCAGAATGAATGGAAGATGGCTAAGGTTGCCCTCCTGGTGATTTTGCTCTTTGTAGTGTCCTGGTCACCCTACTCTGTGCTGGCTCTCACTGCTACAGCAGGCTATTCCCATCTCCTGACCCCCTACATGAATTCAGTGCCTGCAGTTTTTGCCAAGGCCTCAGCCATCCATAATCCTATCATCTACGCAATTATACATCCAAAATATAGGGCAGCTATTGCGTGTTATATTCCAGTTCTTCGCTCTATCCTGCGTGTAAGAGAGAAGGACCTCCGTTCATCTTTCAGTTCCAGTAGTGCCCTCTCCTCCCGTCGTCCGACACTTACTAGTCAATGCTCCTTGGGTGTTAACATGGGCAATGCTGCACGAGCTAATGGCCTCTGGGGGAAGACCCACTTGTCTTCGGCTTCAGACACTGATTCCTGCTGGACAGAGTGTGAGGCTGACGGTTCCAGTGTTAATTCTCTGATGTCTAATCGCCGTGTATCCACAGAGATCTCTACAGATACAGCCATTCCTCTACAGTCTAGTGGCAGCATCACCACAAGTGGGCAGAAGGTAGGGAAGTTGGACAAAGTTGCAAGCATGCATATTTCTTTTGAAACAGATGAATCGGAGGGGGAGACTCTGTCTGATGGGAAGGCTTTCCTCCTTGGTGGTAACTAAAGGAATAATGCGGTGCTTCAAAGGGGTCACAACTTTAGTATTAGTTACTTTAGTAGTTGCTTTGAATATGACCTGTTACTGTAGTTTTAGTATGATTAAATAATCCTTGTTCCCTTCTTTATTCCACAATTTTATATTTTTTTTTTAAACCTTGTTTTTACAATTTAATAATTTCTAGGTTATGTGTGAATGTATAGGGAGCATTTACTGATTGTAACCATTCTGTTCAGTTAACAGCCATTTAGCACTTTGTTTCATTATTTAAAAAGCTTATTAATGACATTTATTTTTCTGAAGGTATTCTGGTGTAAAATGTAATGGTCTAAGTAATGTATGTAAATGATGTTTGGCATACATTTTATTTAAATAAAATAGCATATGCATATATCATCAGCAGTCCTATTTATTTGTAACGGTCACAACTGTAGTGACGATACCCCACAATAAAAATACAATAAAAGAAAACCAAACAGACAACTGGCAGGAGTGTACTATTATTGAATGTATGTACCAAACAGAGAATCATAGCACATGAAAATGTATTGCTTTTTTCATGTTTCACAAGTTGCATTACCCCCCTCCCCACCACAAATAATGCAACAATTTTTCATGAATGACTTTTGAAACATATAAAAAATTTATGTACAGTGCATTCAGAGAGTATTCAGACCCCTTAATTTTTTCACATTTTGTTATGATGCAGGCTGCTGCCTTTTGCTAAAATGCTTTAAATTATTTATTTTTTTCCACATCAATCTACTCTCCATGCCCCATAATGACAAAGCAAAAACCTGATTTTTTGACAATTAAAAAGAGCAAACTGAAATATCATATTGAAATAAGTATTCAGACTCTTTGCTATGACACTTGAAAATTAGCTCAGGTGCATTCCATTTCTCTGGATCATCTTTGAGATGTTTCTACACTTTGACTGAAGTCCACATGTTGCAAATTCAATTGTTTGGACATGATTTAAAAAGGCACACACATCTATATAAGGTCTCACAGCTGAAAATCAGAGCAAAAACCAAGCCATGATGTCAAAAGAACTGCCTGCAGAGCTCAGAGACAGGATTGTAAAAATTTCAGCTGCACTGAAGGTTCCCAAGAGCACAGTGGCCTCCATAATTCTTAGATGGTAGAAGTTTGGAACAACCAGGACTCTTCCTAGAGCTGGCTGCCTGGCCAGACTGAGCAATCGGGGTAGAAGGGCCTTGGTAAGAGAGGTGACCAGGAGCCCAATGGTCACTCTGGTTGAGCTCCAGAGATCATGTGTGGAGATGGGAGAAACTTGCAGAAGGACAACCATCACTGCAACACTCCACCAATCTGGGCTTTATGGCAGAGTGGCCAGACGGAAGCCTCTCCTCAGTACAAGACACATAAAAAAAGCACCTAAAGGACTCTCAGACTGTGAGAAACAATATTCTCTGGTCTGATGAAATGAAGATTGAACTGTTTGGTCTCAATTCCAAGTGTCATGTGTGGAGGAAACCAGGCACCACTCATCACCTGCACAATACCATCCCAACAGTGAAGCATGGTGGTGGTAGCATCATGCTGTGGGGGTGTTTTTCAGTGGCAGGGACTGGGGGACTGGTCAGGGTTGAAGGAAAGCTGAATGCAGCAAAATACAGAGATATCCTTAATGAAAACCTGGTCCAGAGCGCTCTGGACCTCAGAATGGGCCGAAGGTTCACCTTCCAACAAGACAATGACCCTAAACACACAGCCAAGACAACGCAAGAGTGGCTTAGGGACAACTCTATGAATGTCCTTGAGTACCCAGCCAGAGCCTAGACTTGAACCCAATCGAACATCTCTAGAGAGACCTGAAAATGGCTGTTCACCAACGGTCCCCATCCAACCTGACAGAGCTTGAGAGGATCTGCAGAGAAGAATGGCCGAAAATCCCCAAATCCAGGTGTGCAAAGCTTTTTGCATTATACCCAAAAAGACTTGAGGCTGTAATTGCTGCCAAAGGTGCTTCAACTAAGTACTGAGTTAAGGGTCTGAATACTTATGTCAGTGTGATATTTCAGTTTTTTCTTTTTAATAAATTTGCAAAGTTATCAAAAATCTGGTTTTTGCTTTGTCATGATATGGTATGGAGTGTAGATTGATGTGAAAAAAAAAAAAATATTTTAAAGCATTTTAACATAAGGCTGCAACATAACAAAATGTGAAAAAAAAAAAAAAAAAAAATAATAAAATACGGGTCTGAATACTTTTTGAATGCACTGTATCTCTCAGACCCCAAACAGAACAGTATAAAGTTCTGTTAAAGAGTAAACTTAGCTTGGGTGCAGGCGGTGGAGAATTAAAAACAAATACTCCAAAGAAATTACTTCTAATGCCTGGGCAGGTCTGTGTATTTTTTAGGTTGATGGCTTATTAGATTTTTGGGGTGACAAATAAGTATTGGGCTTGACTTTAAGTGCCAGTTTTGTGATTTTTTACAATTATTTGTCTCAGGAATGCATTTATTTTGTCTATAGCCTTGAACCACATAAAATGTTTCAGAATAACTTGTGTGTTATTCTGTGCTTTAAAACAGTATGAAAAGGACATACATACTTACTATACAAGAGTTCATCATATTAACTATGGACATGTTATACTAAGTCTATTAACCTGAATGTGTGTTTAATATATATATATATATATATATATATATATATATATATATATATATATATATATATATATATTATTAGTATTTTGATCTTAACTGTAGCCTATTCTAGTATTCTATTGTTTTATCATTTAAAACCTAACAAACATTTTTTGTAAATATCTTTGCTTGAAAAGAAAATTATGCTTGTGTTATTTTTCAATGTTTAAAGGGATAGTTCACACAAAAATTAAATTTCTCTCATCATTTTCTAACACTCTTGCCATCACAGATGTTCTTCTGCAGAACACAAACAAAGATTTTTAGAAGAATATTTCAGCTCTGTTGGTCCTTTCAATGCAAGTGAATGGAGGCCAGAAATCTGAAGGCATAAAAGTAATCCATAAGTCTCCAGTGGTTAAATCCATATCTTCAGAAGCAATATGATAGGTGTGGGTGAGAAACAGATCAATATTTAAGTCCACTTTCACTTTAACATCTAAAAGTCGCATGTGGCATCTGTTTAGTTTAACTTTTACACCATTTTTGGGTGAGCTATCCCTTTAAATGGTAATCATTGTCTCGTTGGCATCACTCTCATACATAAAAAACGAACAAACAACACTTTTTCTTCTGTTTCACTGAATAACCGAACTTTTATTTTGAACTTTTAACGTGACTTTTAAATCACGCTCCGGATGTTGTATTAAACAATGACACGCTGATGTTGCCTACATCACTGTTGTACTGTCTCTGGTGTGAACGCCCCTGTCCCTTGTCTGACTGTCTCATCACAACAAGAGCAGTGAGACGCAAGAGGCTCGTTTGAAGTGAATTATTAATGGCAGTCAGACGATTGACAAAATAATTATCAATATGGGGGATGATGGTATAGACTACAACATTGTATTTCCAGAGGCACTGATCTCAGGTGAGGCTGACTGCAGCAGAACAAACCCTAATCTCTAATATATTTTATGTACGTGCAAATGCATTGCATGTTTATAACACTGTGATATGTAGAGACGTTAACTAAATTGGGGAGCTTTAATAGGAACTTTGCCATTTTTGAGGCTTTGATTCAGTAATACTGTAAGTAAGTGTGCATCTGTCATTGTATTCGTGTTGCTTGGACACATTGTTCTTCTGTTGACAGAAAAACACTGGCGCGGATCAAAGGAACCAGTGGTTATTCTTTTAGGCTGGGCTGGGTGCAGAGACAAACATCTGGCAAAATATAGCTCAATTTATAATCAACAGGTGAGATCCCAAATTTGATTAAAGGCCCTTACAACATAAATATATACCATGGGGTTCAAAAGTCTGGCTTTGAAAATATTGGACTCAAAATCTAATTTAAACCTGGAAATAAACAAAGATTTAGATTTGGAAAATGTAAAAAAGAAAAAAGAAGAAGAAGAAGAAGAAAAAAAAGATACTTATATATCCCCGATTTTGGCTGATCGGTGTGTGTGTGTATATATATATATATATATATATATATATATATATATATATATATATATATATATATAATGTAAGCAATATCACATGAGCAAGAGAGCGATATGACCCTACATCAGTGCTGATTTAGGGCCATATAGCACGATTGCGAGTGTGATATTGCTTATATACAACAGTTCAATGAACAAGTACATTAAAAAAAATTAGGAAAAATTCAGAATGGTCATAAAAACACATTTGTGCATGGAACTACTTTCTTACGCGACGGATCAGAATCTGCTGTTGCTGGTTCAAACCAAATGATGCGTCCAAGCCTTCGTTAGTAATTAAAAAATGTCACTTCAGAAATAGTATCACAGCTTGGGCTGTGTGTAACAATTTATTGGATAAACAAGGATGGATGTGTGTGTGTGTGTGTGTGTGTGTGTGTGTGTGTGTGTGTGTGTGTGTGAGAGAGAGAGAGAGAGAGAGAGAGAGAGAGAGACACAGACAGACAGACAGACAGACAGACAGACAGACAGAGCGTGTGCGAGCACCTGTTGCCACACCCAAGCAGAGATGCTGTCAGCTTTCTGAAGATCAGCTTTCTCAGTGGGAAAGTAGACGTTCAAGCGGGGGTATTTCTCCCTATTTCGCAGTAGCTGGTGTGCAAGAGTCATTCACTATAGAAACAGCAATGTCCTCCGCCATTTTAAACAGCACGTCCTCTCCAGTGTGGAAACTCAGGTAAGAGGTTAAGCGCCTTGAGTTCTGGAATTAATAAGTCTGTTGTGTCTCTCAGCTGTGATAAGCTGTAATGCTGAAGTTGTTAGTTTAAGGCTGTTTAAGGCTATTATCTAAGGCTATTTCCTAGCTTTAGTAGTAATACAAGCGATCATGGAGCACTTTTGTATGTAAACACTGGCTGACACGGATTCACTTCACGTCATCTAACTGGCTCATGTTACACACAGAAATGATCTTTTGCCACCACCTGCTGGCAAACATATGTAATGTAAAAAAAAAAAAAAAAATACATGTAAAAAGAGACACATACAGTAGCTCTTAACACATATGCACAGCTCTTACATTTTAGTTTAGAACAGCACGAACACAAGCGGAGTGATGCACACAGTGAAGCGTCGGAGTGCTGATGGTGTGAGACCATCAGTACTCATGGAATGTCTCTCGTCCAATCAGATTCGAGGACCGGAACTAACGGTTGTATGTATGTATGTATATATATATATATATATATATATATATATATATATATATATATATACACTGTATATAGCTCTGGAAAAAAATTAAGAGACCACTGCTAAATTATCAGTTTCTCTGGATTTACTATTTATAGGTATGTTTTTGAGTAAAATGAACATTTTTGTTTTATTCTATAAAGTACTGACAACATTTCTCCCAAATTCCAAATAAAAATATTGTCATTTAGAGCATTTATTTGCAGAAAATTACAACTGGTCAAAATAACAAAAAAGATGCAGTGTTTTCAGACCTCGAATAATGCAAAGAAAACAAGTTCATATTCAGTTTTAAACAACTCAATATTAATATTTTAACTTAGGAAGAGTTCAGAAATCAGTATATGTTGGAATAACCCTGATGTTCAGTCACAGCTACCAGTCTTTCACATTGCTGTTGGGTGACTTTATGCCACTCCTGGTGCATAAATTCAAGCAGTTCGTCTTTGTTTGATGGCTTGTGGCCATCCGTCTTCTTCTTGATCACATTCCAGAGGTTTTCAATGGGGTTCAGGTCTGGAGATTGGGCTGGGCATGACAGGTTCTTGATCCAGTGGTCCTTCATTAACACCTTGATTGACCTGGCTGTGTGGCATGGAGCATTTTCCTGCTGGAAAAACCAATCCTCAGAGTTGAGGAACATTGTCAGAGCAGAAGGAAGCAAGGTTTCTTCCAGGATAACCTTGTACGTGGCTTGATTCATGCGTCGTTCACAAAGACGAATCTGCCCAATTCCAGCCTTGCTGAAGCACCCCCAGATCATCACCGAAACTCAAAATTCACAGTGGGTTTGAGACACTGTGGCTTGAAGGCCTCTCCAAGTCTACGTATAACCATTAGACGACCAGGTGGAGGATCGATCATGATCTGGGGGTGCTTCTCCTGTGTCCTGAGAAAATCCTGAGATTTTCGTGCACAACAGTCTCTAGAATTTACTCTGAATGGTGCCAAAAACAAAAAACATCCAGTGAGTAGCAGTTCTGTGGACGGAAATGCCTTGTTGATTAGAGAGGTCAACAGAGAATGGCCAGACTGGTTCGAACTGACAAAGTCTACGGTAACTCAGATAACCATTCTGTGCAATTGTGGTGAGAAAATTAGCATCTCAGAATGCTATTCTGAGATGCGGGTTGGTGCTGTTTTGGTGGCACGAGGGGGAACTACACAATATTAGGCAGGGGGTTTTTAATGTTGTGGCTGATCGGTGTATATATATATATATATATATATACAGGTGCATCTCAATAAATTAGAATGTCGTGGAAAAGTTCATTTATTTCAGTAATTCAACTCAAATTGTGAAACTCGTGTATTAAATAAATTCAATGCACACAGACTGAAGTAGTTTAAGTCTTTGGTTCTTTTAATTGTGATGATTTTGGCTCACATTTAACAAAAACCCACCAATTCACTATCTCAACAAATTAGAATACATCATAAGACCAATAAAAAAAAACATTTTTAGTGAATTGTTGGCCTTCTGGAAAGTATGTTCATTTACTGTATATGTACTCAATACTTGGTAGGGGCTCCTTTTGCTTTAATTACTGCCTCAATTCGGCGTGGCATGGGGGTGATCAGTTTGTGGCACTGCTGAGGTGGTATGGAAGCCCAGGTTTCTTTGACAGTGGCCTTCAGCTCATCTGCATTTTTTGGTCTCTTGTTTCTCATTTTCCTCTTGACAATACCCCATAGATTCTCTATGGGGTTCAGGTCTGGTGAGTTTGCTGGCCAGTCAAGCACACCAACACCATGGTCATTTAACCAACTTTTGGTGCTTTTGGCAGTGTGGGCAGGTGCCAAATCCTGCTGGAAAATGAAATCAGCATCTTTAAAAAGCTGGTCAGCAGAAGGAAGCATGAAGTGCTCAAAATGTCTTGGTAAACGGGTGCAGTGACTTTGGTTTTCAAAAAACACAATGGACCAACACCAGCAGATGACACTGCACCCCAAATCATCACAGACTGTGGAACCTTAACACTGGACTTCAAGCAACTTGGGCTATGAGCTTCTCCACCCTTCCTCCAGACTCTAGGACCTTGGTTTCCAAATGAAATACAAAACTTGCTCTCATCTGAAAAGAGGACTTTGGACCACTGGGCAACAGTCCAGTTCTTCTTCTCCTTAGCCCAGGTAAGACGCCAGGAGTGGCATAACAAGAGGAATACGACAACTGTAGCCAAATTCCTTGACACGTCTGTGTGTGGTGGCTCTTGATGCCTTGACCCCAGTCTCAGTCCATTCCTTGTGAAGTTCATCCAAATTCTTGAATCGATTTTGCTTGACAGTCCTCATAAGGCTGCGGTTCTCTCGGTTGGTTGTGCATCTTTTTCTTCCACACTTTTTCCTTCCACTCAACTTTCTGTTAACATGCTTGGATACAGCACTCTGTGAACAGCCAGCTTCTTTGGCAATGAATGTTTGTGGCTTACCCTCCTTGTGAAGGGTGTCAATGATTGTCTTCTGGACAACTGTCAGATCAGCAGTCTTCCCCATGATTGTGTAGCCTAGTGAACCAAACTGAGAGACCTTTTTGAAGGCTCAGGAAACCTTTGCAGGTGTTTTGAGTTGATTAGCTGATTGGCATGTCACCATATTCTAATTTTTTGAGATAGTGAATTGGTGGGTTTTTGTTAAATGTGAGCCAAAATCATCACAATTAAAAGAACCAAAGACTTAAACTACTTCAGTCTGTGTGCATTGAATTTATTTAATACACGAGTTTTATAATTTGAGTTGAATTACTGAAATAAATGAACTTTTCCACGACATTCTAATTTATTGAGATGCACCTGTATATACACACACATATCAGGGTTCCAGACTGCGACTAAAATGGCCGCAAATGTGACAAAATAATTTATTGCGACAGTAATTTAAAATCTAGTCGCCATTGGCGACAGTCAGGTTGTGTGCGTTCATAAGCGGTTTCGTCAGATATTATCTTGTGAGTTATTGAATACATCTTTAGAGTGTGCACCACCAGTGTGTCTCGCGCCGCTTTTCACCCATTCTGTTTCTGACGAGCTCGCTGCACCGCACGCAACAACAAACCCAGTGCGAGTCATGAACAATTGACTCATTTGAACCGGGTCATTTTCATGAATCACCTGAAAAGAACTGATGGTTTGAACTCAGGAGCTCAGGTTAGCAGTTTGAATCAGATTCACTTTCTCAGAAAATCAGCCGTCATTGAGCTCACAACCTATGTGCATTTAATAATAATACGTTTATTTTATATTGTGCCTTTCTTCAAACTCAAGCTCGCTTTACAGGATAAGAGTAAACACAATGAATGAAAAAAAAAAATACTTTAAGAGTCAGAGAAGCATAGGTCAAAGAGATATGTTTTGAAATTGATTTTGAAATCATGTATGGAGGTGTGATCATGGAGGGACTGAAAAGCCCTACCACCAAGTGAGGTCAGCTTGCAATGTGGAATGAATAGTAGGCCCAAATCAGATGAACTGTGTGAGCAGGATGGGGTGTAGTGGCGGATGAGATCGGTGATGTATGAGGGGGCAAGACCATGTAAAGCTTTGAATGTTGTAAAGAAAATTTTGTTTTGGATACGATAGGAGACAGGCAGCCAGTTTAGCTTACAAAGTATGGGAGTGATGTGAGAGGATTTCTTTGAGTAGGTGAGAACCCTAGCTGCTGAATTCTGGATGTATTGCAGTTTGTTTATTGTTTTAGTCGGAAGGCTGGAAAGACAGCATTACAATAGTCAAGTCGAGAATTAATAAAGGTGTGAACAAGAGTTTCTGCATCTTTGGTGCTAAGAATGGGGGCGAAGTTGCACGATGTTATGGAGATGATAGAAAGCAGTTTTTGAGAGAGGAGATGTGAGCGTGGAAAGAGAGTGTAGGGTCAATGATAATGCCAAGGTTATGAACCATAGCGGAGGGTCTGTCCACGACACCATTTATAACGACCAGTTGATCAGGGAGATGTGATAAAACACTTGGAGACCCAATTATCAGTATATCAGTTTTATCAGTGTTGAGTTTTAGAAAGTACTGATCATCCATGAGTTGATGTCCTTAATACATTCAGAGAGGGAACTTGTGGGGAATGGGGCAATGTGCTTAGAGCTGATATAAAGTTGAGTGTCATAAGCATAGCAGTGAATGTTGAGGCCATGATGGCGAATGATGTGACCTAGGGGAAGCATATAGGTGATGAAGAGCAAAGGACCAAGTACAAAACCCTGGGGGACACCTTGAGAAACAGTAACAGAAGTTGACTGACGAATAGAAATGTAGTGTTGGTGGCCAGAGAGGTAAGAAATGAACCAGGACAGAGCAGTGCCTGAGATGCCAATTGCAGAGAGCCTAGTGATGATTATGCTATGTGAGAGAGTGTCAAAAGCAGAACTGATGTCTAAAAGGACCAGGAAAGTGATAGCTACAGAGTCCGCAGCCATCAGTAGATCGTTAACATCTCTGATGAGTGCAGTCTCAGTGCTGTGTAGAGGACGAAAACCAGATTGAAAACACTCAAAGAGATTGTGTGTTGCCAAATACGAGAGAAGCTGAGATGCAACCACTTTCTCCATAACTTTAGATAAAAAAGGATGATCCGAAATAGGGTGGTAATTTTGAAGATCGGTGGGGTCTAGGCCAGACTGGAGTGACAGCTGCAGTTTTCAGTTCTGGAAGGACAAAGCCAGTACTAAATATTATGTTGATAAGGCGGGAAATAGGCACAGAGATAACAGGCAGACATTGTTTAAGCAAGGCAGTGGATGCAGGATCAAGCTGGCAGGAAGTAGAATTCAATTTGCTAATAAACTGTAGATGGGGTGGTGGTGGTGAAATCAGTAAAAGTGCCAATCTGGTTTGTGAGAAAATCCTGAAGTGGATCAGGAGGACCAGTAGAAGGTAAAAGTTTGTAAATAGAGTTGATTTTATTCTGAAATGAGTGAAGAAATGACTGACAGAGTTCAGTAGAGGCTGAAATGAGGGGTGCAGTTTATTGACAGTAGAAAAAAGTGTTTTGGATCTAGAAGATGTGTTATTGATAATGGATGAAAAGTAAGAGAGCGTGCATCATTTAATGCTGATTTGTATGCCTGTATATGGTCATTATAGGTGGTTAGGCGAACAGATAGACCAGTTTTCTTGTAAAGACGCTCAAGGCGTAGCTTTAAGAGCACATAATTCATGTGTGTTCCAGGGAGACGAGTGAGTGGAGGGTACACATCTACTTTTAAGAGGGGCATGAAAATCAAGGGCACTTGAGATGGTCATGTTGTAGCTAGTGAGGATGTCAGTTGGACAGGAAAGTTGCATGACTTCTGTACGGAAAGGTGTTTGAAATGATGCAGAGAAGGATACAGGGTTAATGGAAGTAAAGTTGCTAAAGGTAACCAAGGATTTTTGAGCAGAACTGGGAAATGGAGTGTCGCAGCTCAGTTCAGTAAATAATGTGCATCCGGAAAGTATTCACAGCGCTTCACTTTTTTCACATTTTGTTATGTTACAGCCTTATTCCAAAATGGATTAAATTCATTATTTTCCTCAAAATTCTACAAACAATACCCCATAATGACAACGTGAAAGAAGTTTGTTTGAAATCTTTGCAAATTTATTAAAAATAAAAAAACGAAAAAAATCACATGTACATAAGTATTCACAGCCTTTGCTCAATACTTTGTTGAAGCACCTTTGGCACCAATTACAGCCTCAAGTCTTTTTGAGTATGATGCTACAAGCTTGGCACACCTATTTTTGGGCAGTTTCTACCATTCTTCTTTGCAGGACCTCTCAAGCTCCATCAGGTTGGATGGGGAGCGTCGGTGCACAGCCATTTTCAGATCTCTCCAGAGATGTTCAATCGGGTTCAAGTCTGGGCTCTGGCTGGGTCACTCAAGGACATTCACAGATTTGTCCCATAGCCACTGCTTTGTTATCTTGGCTATGTGCTTAAGGTCAGTGTCCTGTTGGAAGATGAACCTTCGCCCCAGTCTGAGGTCCAGAGCGCTCCGGAGCAGGTTTTCATCAAGGATGTCTCTGTACATTGCTGCATTCATCTTTCCCTCGATCCTGACTAGTCTCCCAGTTCCTGCCGCTGAAAAACATCCCCACAGCATGATGCTGCCACCAACATGCTTCACTGTACGGATGGTATTGGCCAGGTGATGAGCAGTGCCTGGTTTTCTCCAGACATTACGCTTGACATTCAGGCCAAAGAGTTCAATCTTTGTTTCATCAGACCAGAGAATTTTGTTTCTCATGGTCTGAGAGTCCTTCAGGTGCCTTTTGGCAAACTCCAGGTGGGCTGTCATGTGCCTTTTACTGAGGAGTGGCTTCCGTCTGGCCACTCTACCATACAGGCCTGATTGGTGGAGTGCTGCAGAGATGGTTGTTCTTCTGGAAGGTTCTCCTCTCTCCACAGAGAAATGCTGGAGCTCTGTCAGAGTGACCATCGGGTTCTTGGTCACCTCCCTGACTAAGGCCCTTCTCCCCCGATTGCTCAGTTTGGCCGGGCGGCCAGCTCTAGGAAGAGTCCTGGTGGTTCCAAACTTCTTCCATTTACGGATGATGGAGGCCACTGCGCTCATTGGGACCTTCAATGCTGCAAACATTTTTCTGTACCCTTCCCCAGATCTGTGCCTCGATACAATCCTGTCTCGGACGTCTACAGACAATTCCTTGGACTTCATGGCTTGGTTTGTGCTCTGACATGCATTGTTAACTGTGGGACCTTATATAGACAGGAGTGTGCCTTTCCAAATCATGTCCAATCAACTGAATTTACCACAGGTGGGCTCCAATCAAGTTGTAGAAACATCTCAAGGATGATCAGTGGAAACAGGATGGACCTGAGCTCAATTTTGAGTGTCATGGCAAAGGCTGTGAATACTTATGTACATGTGATTTTTTTCGTTTTTTTATTTTTAATAAATTTGCAAAGATTTCAAACAAACTCCTTTCGCATTGTCATTATGGGGTATTGTTTGTAGAATTTTGAGGAAAATAATGAATTTAATCCATTTTGGAATAAGGCTGTAACATAACAAAATGTGGAAAAATTGAAGCGCTGTGAATACTTTCCGGATGCACTGTAATAGCATGTTTCCTTTGAGTGTTTCTCAATTAAGTAAATATTGCTTCAAGTTCGAAAGTGCCACTTTTTTAAGTAGGACCCTGTGAAACCTACATTTTCCCATTTTTTCCTTCTGAATACGATGTTTTAAAGTTTAATTCAATTCTATCATCAAAATGTGCCTAAGCATATTAATCCAAATTTCAATCAAATGAAAAGAAACCAACCCCCCACCCTTTTTATTTATTTATTTATTTATTTATTTATTTTTTTAAATGTAGTGCTTTAATGAAGATCCTCACAACATAATCTAAAACACAGCATTGGTCTTGTTTTATGTCAAATAAAGTGCTGCACAACAGAGCCTCACATTATAAATGAAAACATTGATGAAAACTTCTATTTAGTACAACAGCACTCTTGTTTGTGAGATATAGGTTCAACATAATAATAATAATAATAAAATGTACTAAACACTAGTAATATATTACTGTTGCAGTTTCTTAAATTTCACATGTCAAGCTTTTATTTTGAATCAAACTGTTATTTTGAATCAAACTGTTATTTTGATGTGAAGTCGGTAGTTTCACACATCCATATTTCACACTTTTCCATATTTACATACAGCTAGAGTGCATGTTGTCATGAAAAAATGGGACATATGTTAATTTTTTATATTAAGGATAATTGTACAATGATTCAACTTTTCACTTAAATTGATATGCTAATAATATAATATGTAATTAATAAAAAAAAAATTAAATTAGAACAATGCAAAATAGAAATATTTCACTATTGGTTTAGGCTTTTGGACTCCACTGCATAAGATACACCAGTAACAGCTTCTCATTTCCTTTCAGGGATGTGTGACTGTGCGTTGCACGGCTCCATTGAAGACCATTTTTATTTCAGAATCATTCGGATACAAGGAACTCCAAAGCACTGCTCACAAATTACTTGAACTTCTGTATGACTATGAGGTTGAGAACAACCCAGTTTTCTTCCATGTGTTCAGCAATGGTGGCTTCATGCTCTATCGCTACATTGTTGAGTTATTGCACTGTCACAAGCAGTTTAGCACTCTTTGCATAGTGGGCACAGTTGTGGACAGTGCCCCAGGTAGTCAAAATGTTATAGGTGCCCTCCGAGCTCTCAAAACCACCTTAAGGTCCAAAGTCAATGTGCTACTGCAGTACCTCCTCCTAGCACTGTTTGCTGTGATGGTTGTGCTTCTCAGGATTGTCCTGTATCCTGTGACCAAGTACTTTCACAAGAACCACTATGATGCCATGATGGAGCATCCAGCCCCTTGGCCTCAGATGTATCTCTATTCTAGAGCAGACAGGGTGATCAGATACAAAGATGTGGAGAAGATGGTTAAGGCATTGTGGGAGAAAGGGCTGACCGTTGAAAGCTTTGATTTTATAACCCCTGCCCATGTGAGTCTATACAGAGACTGCCCAGAGGACTATTCCAACAGGTGCAGGACATTTCTGACCCGCTGCATGACTGCTTCAGTGGAGACCTTGGCAAAAAGACGGCTCCATGTGCACCAGTAATTATAGAGCTCTTGACTTACCCTTAAAAATATAAGTCGTAAATACTGTATACACACTGTAAATGTACATGTGCATATCTTATTAGTGAAATAAAATAAAGCACTGCTGTTTAATAAATTAAACTTATCTTAAACCCTAAATGAAGTTTTAATGGGGTGACAATTGCACCCTAATCTCTTCTGTATTTGTCTTATGCTGTGAATTAAATTGTAATTTAGCGGTTATTGATATGTTACATTATTTCACATTTTTAGACATTGTGAATTAGTAAATTTGTGTATTTAGAAACTGTGAATGAATACGTTTATGTATTTGACTAATGTGCCTTCCTTAAATAAAAGCGTCTTTTAACTAAAAATCGAATAGATTCTGCCTTCGAAAGCAAATCAGTGCGATGGTTCAGCTTGAACTGCTATGACCGTCAGGCCACTGTTATTGTACAGTGACAAACACCTCCATTGAGTAACAATGCTTCTTTGTACTGGACACTATCCAGTATTAACAAACACAAAAACTGGGGTTGAGTTGGCATTGTGTCATTTTTTTATTTTTATTTTTTACAGATTATAGGCCAATATTATTTTAATCTTTACAGAGACCTCTTCTATTACAGTATACTTGAGGAGCAAATTTTAAAATAATGCATTTAACATAATTCTCTCTTTTGCATATCCAAGAATATTTTTTTACAGAAATACAGTGCCCTGTCTACTTTCGTATTTATCATGGAGAGATATTTCACTTCCAGGCAGGTAATATTGGCCTTTGTCATCTGACAGTCAGCCAGTTTGTTATCAGGAGGGCTTCAAGTTGGCCAGGCAGAGATTCTCATAGCATGTCTCCGACTGTCATATCTGGCATTTCAAAGCGAGGCATTTGTGTCTCTTGAAAGCCCTCTGTGGCACTTCATATATACAGAGCCACTGATAGGAAAGAGGAAGAGAGGAGTTTATGTATCTGTTTAGACAGATGAACATTGCTTATTGGAGTGCATCATGAACTGATTACTTTGTTTTTGTCTGATTGGTCAGGTTGCTTACATTGCTTAAGTGTGTTTTCTTGATGTGGGTGCGCAAGATGGTGCCGTGTTAACATCTTCGGTGTATGGCTCCTGAGCTAAATGAGCAAAACTCAGTTTTACACAGTCGTAATATGAGATTTTATACTTGTATTGTCATAGCTAACTTACGTTGTTATTTTTGAGATACTATACGCAGCATGGGCAAACGTTCGGCTAAAAATTCGAACAACAGAAATCCTCTGACTTCAAGTACTAACAAACCGGGAACAACCATCAAGCATCTCTCTCAGGCAAGAGCCATAAAGCACCATGACTATGCTAAAAGTGTCGATTGAGATTTAGCTGATGTTATACATTATATTGCCTGAAACCCCTGATAAGCTTCCAGTTGCCAAAAATCTCATGTGGCATTACAGGATTATGTGCCAAACTCTGTCATTCTTTCTGTGATTGGCAAAATGCAAGAAGAATAATTGGTGAGACTACAGTCTGTGGAAAATTCCATTCAAGAGAACAACCTCAATTTGTTCACTTACCACATCGATGAAGTTCATTGGCAAATAAATTGAGAACATCACAAAGAGGGTCACTTCTCTTGACAGTGTGGCAGCTACTTTTATGAAAGAAAATTAAGCTCCTTGGCAGACATGCTTGGAGTTGGATGAATTTAAACGCAGATGGAATTTGCAGGTGTCCCTGAAACAGACAACGAGAACATCAAGGAAGTTATCACGGACATCTTTGGCAAAGTTTCACCAGATTCTGCATCATCTCTCGCTAGTTCTGTGGACATTGTGCACAGACTTGGCCCTAAATCTACCACTGTCTGCTCCCGTCACATAATTGTCCAGTTCAATTCACGTAGCATCCGTGACAAGATCTGGAGAGATCCCAAATCATCCGACTTCCTTCAGCAGAACAACATTACTCTTTTGAAGGACTTGTCATTGAACATGAAGGAAGAATGTAACAGACTATGACCCCTGGTGAAGTAAGCAAGAGAAGGCAAAAATACTGGTTTCAGAAGTGCATTTGCTTATGTAAACTGTAAAAATATCTCAGGATAATTATTCATCGCCCTGTGCTTCTGAGAAATAAGTTGTTTCTTTCTAAATGTGATACAAATATTAGAAGCTGAGTCAGCTCAATGTTTTTTTTCCATCTTCCTTTTGGTTGCAAGTTGAACTTTATTACTGTTTAACCTAGTTCTAGTTCATTGATGTTATCAAGTAATTTTCTTTGTTTTTCACTGAATGATACGACATTTAACTAAAAGAAAGTCTGTATTTTTGTTTTGTATGTCATATAAAAGGGATGTGTATTTTATGCAAGAGACTCATTCATGTAAGGAGGATGAGACATTCTGGCAAAATCAATGGGGAGCCAATGCATTATTTAGTCATGAAACTCACTATGCAGAAGGTGTTGCTATTCTCTTTGGGAAAAAAATTCAGTGGCACAGTTGTTGAGTTTGCTGCTTTTCTTGAAGGAAGATGGTTATTATCAGTAATACAAATGGATGATTCCTATTCAGTTTTAGTTAATGCGTATGGTTTTAATAGAGCTGATTTGAACTCTACTCTCATGGCATAAATCTCTTTGGTTCTTGATAAACTTAGAAAATTTCCCTCTGCCTTAATAATTATTGCCGGAGATTTTAATGAAGCCCCTAATTATCTTGAAGACTCATATCCTCTGAGAATGAGTCAAAACGCTGTTAATCCTATTATTTGTGATTTCTGTCATACTCTGGACTTAATTGATGCATTGAGATTTTTATATCCAGATTCAACAAAATGTACTTGGTTTAAAACAGATCTAACCCTAAAATCTCATATCGATTTATGGCTAGTTGCTGTTTCATTGATCCCTCTTTTGATTTCTGTCTCGTGCACTCCTTCGTCACTAACTGATCATTGTTGCATTGATATGACCTTGAAAGCCCAAAAATCTAGTTCTTATAATCCTTGTTATTGGAAGCTAAACGGTACCCTGTTTCTTAATGAGTCATATTGTACAGGCATAAAGAATATAATTATTAAGATCAAAGCAAGATAGGATGTATCCTATATTTCAAAATGGGAGATTCGGAAATTTGAATGTAGAAAATATTCTATATCTTTCAGCAGAAAAGTCTCTTCAGAGAAAGCAAAGAAAATTGCAGCTTTACTCAAAAATATATCAGATCTTTTAATAAAAGTTCAAATCTCTGAGGAAGACCATATGACTATACTCTTTACAAGAAGAGTTAAATTCTATTTATCTTGAGAAAGCAAAGGGAGCATTTGTAAGATCCAGGGCTAAATGGCTTGAATTTTGGGGAAAAAAAATAAGGCCTATTTTTTTCAACCTTGAAAAGCAATGGGGGCAAAAATGTAAAATTTAACAGCTTTATGTTGATTATGTTCTTACTTCCTGTAGCAAACGTATCTCTCAATTTGTCCTCAATTTTCAGTAAAAACTGTACTCCTCAGCTTTTGATAATTTAGAAGCCGACATGTTTTTTTAAATAAGGTCTCTCCATTCATTTCCCAAATTTGTGGTAATAGTAAAGAAATTTGTGACAGACTTCTAACATTGGAAGAGTTGGACTGTATCATTGCCAAATTTCCTAGGAACAAATCACCTGGACCCAATAGCCTACCTTTTGAGAGTCTTTTGTGAAAACATAAAGGATTTACTTTATGACGCTTTGAAGGAATGCACTGAACAGGAAGAAATGGCCCACACTATGAAATAAGGTCTTATTGTGTTTATTCCAAAACCTAATAAAAATAACAATTTCTTAGATAATTGGAGACTTACATCCCTCCTAAACATAGATTACAAACTTTTGGCAAGTATATTCTCGAACCATCTTAAAATGTGTTTAGAAGAAATAATTTCAGAATCACAGTTAGGTTTTAAGAAACAAATTTCATATATCAAATAATATTCGCCTTATTTTAGACTTGTTCGATTATTCTGAGACGATAAATCAACATGATCAAATGGGAAGTCAGTATGCTGTTTCCGAAAGTTCCGGTACCCTAGGATCGGCAACAGTATGCCGACATATGCTGACATCGGACATATTTGGAACGGCTCAACAACCATTACTTCCCCTTGTGGCATGACTGTTAGTGCGCTGTGTCAGTTGTATGGGAGACCACAGTTCAATCCCCATTCAAACAAGGAAGTAATCATGTTTGTTTAAACAATCACGAGCCTGATAAGGAGGTTGCATTTTGATCCCTAACGTTGCATTTTGTTTCTACTAATGGTTAGGGTTAGATTTGGGTTTTGGTTGGGGGTTAGATTAAATAAAATAAGCATTTCTCTTCACTGTTTTACACACTGTTCAGCTGAAAACAATTATTTTTACAAATGACTTCTAGTGAACTCTCCAGGATATAAATGGATGTCACACTTGTTTATATGCTCTGAAACACTTAAAGCTTTAGCCTCTGGAGGTGGTGTTTTCAAATTCGGTCAACGTATACCGATTTCAGCTAAAGAAAAATCAGCACACACTTGCCGAATTTTATGTGAGATCAGGCTGGATAAATAGGGATGCTCTTATTCTTTTTTTGGATTTCTTTAAAGCATTTGACACAGTTGAACATAATTTTATTTTTAGGGGATTAGAAAAATTTGAATTTGGGGGTAATTTCATCCGTGTGATTAAAACATTATACAATGGCATAAATAGCTGTGTATCTCTTGTCAATGGTACTTCATCCCATTTTAGTATTAATAGAGGCATTAGACAAGGATGCCCCATATCTCCCTTTTTATTTTTATTGACTGCAGAAATATTACATTTATATGTTGTTTATTGCTCAGGTATTGAGGGAATTCAAATTCATGAAAAAACATTATTCATAAATCAATTAGCTGATGACACCTGCATTTTTTTAAGGGATCAATTTCAGGTGTGCTCCATAATTCGGAATTAAATAACTTTTCTAAAGCATCTAGGCTCATAATACAGACAAACTGAAATAATGTTCATACATGATTAAAATGTGCCCTCTATAAATGGAATCCAGGTAAAAGGTACAGTTAAATATCTTAGTATCTGTTTAAGTAAATCAGTTCATGAAAGAATTACTTCAAATTTTAATCCTAAACTAGAGGTTGCCATAAAGATACCTAATATGTGGCTACAGAGAGATCTTACAGATTACGGGAGAGTTTTGCTCTCTAAGACTGAAGGAATTTCCCATTTTGTTTATCCTGCTATATCTCTTTATGTCGACCCTATTACTTTTAAAGCAATTGATTCGCTTCTCGTTAAATTCATTTGGAAAAACAAGGTTGAATGCACTAATAGGAAGTCTGTTACTAAGCCATATTTAGAAGGAGGTCTTAAACTTTCATACTCTAAATCAGGTTTTAAAAGTTAATTGGCTTAAAAAATGTATCAGTGGAAACTCTATTTGGTTTTGGATTCCTAATATGATCTTTAAGAAATGTGGTACTCTGCATCTGTTACTTTCATGTGATTTTAATGTACAAGGCTCCCTTTGAAGTTATCTAATTATGACAAGCAAGCCCATGAGTCAAGAAAGCTGATCTTTAAGCACAATGTTTCACCTCATATTATCTGGAATAATCCATATATTTTATCACATCAAAAATCGATTTTCTTCCCAGATTAGTTTAATCAGAAGATTGTTTTTATTTCAGATTTGTTAAATGAAAATGGGGAAATATTTTCATAGGAAAGTTTTGAAAGAAAATGTGGAGTAAAAGCTGATAGACAGGACTTTGTTAAAGTTACAATGAGTATTCCTCCCAATTTGATTCTTTAAGTAAAATATGACAAATTGTACTGTGAAATGAATTGGAATATTCCTCTACCATCTATTCAAGGGATTAGTATTTTGAGTCTTAAATGTACTAACCATTTAATAGGAAACGTTATAACTGCTAATTATAGTAATATTCCGAAAGCCTATAGCAAATGGTTAACTCAAATTCCTAAGATAGGGTGCAAGATTTGGTCAGTAACCAACAATTTTTTATTTCATAGCAAAATTAGGGATGTTTATTTCAAAATTATTCATCATTATTACCACTGTAATAAATACCTTTTACAGTAAATTTAATGGTGACATTTCCCCGATGTGATCTTTTTGTTTGGAAGAGGAAGAAAAACGTCCCTATTTATTTTACTTTTGCCCTTACTCCAAAACATTTTGGTCTCACATCTCGTCCTCTTTATATCTTATATTTTACCAGATGGTAATTTTTCTATCACAATTATACTTTTTCATAATTATGAAACTGATAATAAGGTGTTAGATAATGTGTTACATGTTATTTGTATGATGAATAAATACTATATCCATAAAGGAAGGTACCTCAAATTCAAACCCAATCCAAAATGTTTTGCATTGGACTTTTGTTATCTTCCCTTCTGAAAATGTCCTCCAACAAGAAAGCTAAAAGAAAATCCCTTACTCTTAAAAGTTTTTAGGTAAACTATAATTTTGTATGTATCCCCCCTGTATGTATGTTTATGTTATGTAACATGTTGTCTGTGAAAAAAAAAAAGTGTTTTCTTGATATAGGTGTTCAAAGAGCAACTTCATCTTACAGGAAATGACTACATGATACTAAGATTTACTGTAAACAGAGAGAGTATAAAAGACAGATTAATGTTTAAATGCAGCTGTTATTAAAAGTTTTTTTTCCAAAGATACAAGATATTCATTGAGAATAGCTAATAGCTTAAAGTTGCACTCAGTAACTTTTGTCTTTGTGTCATCTTGGATTTACATTGACACCTAGTGGCTTGGATGCAGCATAATTTAAAATCAGTAGTTTTCAGTTTCAGATGCCTTTGTAGAAATGTAGTATTCACAGTCAGACATAAATACATTAATCGAGGAGTGAAAGTGTCAAATAACAGGACAGTTACTGAGATCAAGCGAGTAGTATTTGGCTGGTCATGTGATTCTACCATGGCAGCCCCCATGTGCGGACCCTCTACATGTAGAATAAAACAGCTTTTATAAGGTTACTGATATGACTGGGGTCTTCATTTTAATGTGAGTGGTCATGATTTCCTCTGTATATTTTGCAAAATTACAATTCATGTCTTTAGGAGTTAAACATTTTTAATGAGGAAAAAATTACTGTGCACCTTTAAGCTTATAGAAACCTAATTTAACTGTCAATGGTGAATTTCTATTTAAAATTAAGTTCCAAATGTAAGTTGCTAATCATATCCCAAGGAAATATAAGCAGCTGAGGGGATGCACTCCAGGACTATATGACCAGTGAACTTGGGAAATTATTCATTCTCAATCTAGAATTGTTAAGGGATAATTCACCCAAAAATGAAACTTCTATACAATTCAATGCAAGTGAATGGTGACCAGACTTTTGAAGCTCCAAACTGCACATAAAGGCAGCATATGTTTTATGTCCTATTGGTTTTAATTCATTTAGGTTAGACTGCATCACTAAAGAAAGCTACAGTGGGGAAAAAAAAATTAATTAATGTGGAAGAATGAATTTCCCCTTATTTTTCTTAATGTCTTTCCTGCAGAAAAAAATGTTAAACCAGCCTAAGATAGTTTACTGCTGGTATAAACTGGTCTCCCAACCCGACAAAGTTGGTCTTCAGCTCATCTCCCATCCTGAACAGCAAACCAGACCAGTCTGATCAAGCTGGAATGCCAGCATACTAGCCTAGGTTTTCTTTTTCCAGCAGGGTTTATATGCTGTGAACCACAGTTTGCTGAAGGCCTGTCTTCAGCTATATCACATTAGTTTCAGTGGAGGGCAGCATTTCTCCATGATATACTTACCATTTTCTTTTACCATTTCCCGCTCCCCAAACCTATGTCTCTCCTTTCCGCTGAGAGTTGTGTTTGAGAATGCTAAATGTCCTTTTTTATTTTTTACTGAATGTAAAAATGAATTGTTTTCAAGGCTCAAACTATATACTTCCTAATATGTGAGGAATTTGTATGCCAAATACTTAAGTGTAAGATAAGTAAAATTATTCCTCATGTCTGATGTGCTATTCTAGTCTAGAGGGTGAAAAAAATAAAAACAAAAAATAATAAATTTGGGGTTAAAAGAAAAGTCTGGCCTTTTGGTTTTCACAGAACTTTGTCATTGGATTTCTTTTTAAAAGCAGGCATGTGTAATAGTCAGCACACTGTATAATGGCAATGCCTGGAAAAAAGTCCTGAAATTGCCCTGAGAGTTAATGAAGTCGCACAGTGTGATGAGGGAAGATTGTGGTGGGAAAGGGGTCAACAGGCCTCTTCAGCCCTCTCGTCCATGGAAATGGCTGCTGTCAGCCACTGAATATTATGGGAATCTAAATGCCCACACAGCAAGCTTGCCCAGAGTTTAATGATTTAAAATAGTGGCATTTGGCAGACAAGACACATTTTTAGTGTTCACTGTTAAGGCCAAAACTGTGGCAAAGAGTTTTCTCTTAAAAAATATATTGTAATTGTGCTTTTAAAATTTACATGAGATTTTTCTTCAGTTACGCTATTTCTGTCATTACATCTTCAGGCTTTTCACAGTATTTAACATATTACAGGGATAGTTCACCCAAAAATGAAAATTCTGTTTTTATTTACTCACTATGAGTAAATCAATTTGATCTTTATTTTAAACTTTATTTTATACTGTGTTATATCTTTGAACCTTAACCTCACTCACCCGCATGTCTTTCCGAACCCCAATAATTTCTTCAATAAAACACAAAATTAGATATTTAGCAAAATATCCAAGCTGCTTTGTCACCATTCAGTTTTATTGTAATCCTTACAATGACAGTGAATGGTGACCAGGGACAGAGAACCTTGGATATTCTTTCCCAGAAGAAAGAAAGTCATATGGGCTTAGAACAACATAAGATAAATTCATCAAGACAGAATTTTCCGCTTTACACTTGTTTCAGTGCTGTAGCTCTCTGTGTTATTTCCTTGTATTGAACAACAGATGGCAGTGTCAGCCAAAGTAGCTGTTGAACTAGAGCCTGAAAAATTATCTCGATTAGCAAAACAGCACAGTAAATCACAAAGAAAGCTCTAATTTTGTGTCTAACAAAACCCCTTAGAATGCACTTTCCTTAACACACAAAAGTGAAAGTCCTGTGGTTTGACTTTTACTTCCCTTATTTATTCAGTGCAGTTACCGAATCGGTCAGGTCAGAGATAGATGTTCAGCTCTAAAAAAAAAAAAACCTTAAATCTCTTTATAATGTAAATAATAAAAGTGACTGATTTACATTAAATAATTCAATACACATATATTTTATTGTATTTCAATGATAGTATGCTACAATTTTTATCAGTTGCAAATTATTATCTTGCTAATCTGGTATTGCTTTTGAGAACATAAAACAGAGTTTTAAAAATTTATTTTATTCTATTATTATATACTATATTTCTTTTTAATTTGAAGTATGACTTTAAAAAAAGGTAACCTGCAGCAGTGGCATTTACAGTCAATAGCCATCAAACGTAGAGGGGGATGTCTGTGAATTTTCTAAATCTGTTTGGGAATTTGTGACTGTCACCCTCTTTTACTTTGAGTTTAATGTCAAATCGTACATCTGTTTCTACATGCACTGCCTTTTGGATAACTGAGATAGATCACTTGTGAAGATATACTGCCATATACAATTGCCATGCACTCAGTTATGTTCATGGTCCATTTCTGAAGAGTATTATCTGATATGATATTGTTGCCCTTATCCAGGGGGAAACGGGCAAATCTGTCATGACTGCTAAGTTATCAGATAGTCCAGAAATCCCAAGTAGATCCAATATTTCATAAGACGTAAATAAAAAAACTACCTACCAAATAGTGAATTTATAATAATTTTATTTAACATACTATGCACCTTACCTAAATGTGAAGGTAAGTATAAGTCATTCTTAACATGGACTACTAATATATATTTGTAATATTAAAATAATAACACAGTATATATTTTATTTTATATTATATATAAATATATAGTGTATATACTGTATGTCTTATTGAACCATAACACTGATCTTGTAATTATAATATAACAAATAATACAGTATATTAATTTACTGTATATTATATATATATATATATATATATATATATATATATATATATATATATATATATATATATATATATATATTATAAATATGCAGTGTATAATCCTTGCATTGAAGCATAACACTTATCTGCAGATGTGTTTTTGAACTGTAGATACTTACAGCTCAGTCAATTACAAAGCACTGTTGCCCATGTCTGGGTTATGACCTATCCTTCCTAAAACTGGTTGTGTCAACAGTGTTGTATTTTATGTGGTGTCTCAGGTTTAGAGGTTAAACATAAGCCAAAGTCTCAGTTCGTTCCTTCCTCTTAAATCGACTGTGTTTGTGTCATCTTTTGTTTTCCAGCTTTGAATGTCTGGTGTCAGGAAACAGACACATCAGATCAGCCCATGTTTGTCCTTCTGTCTCCTTCACTCCCCCACTTTTTTGGCACACAAACCCACAGCGCTTATAAAGTAAGCCTGCAGGAGCCATTCTGGCCCTCTGGCCTTTTCCTCCACACCTGTTTCAGACAAGACATGTTGTGTTAGAGCTTTAAGTCGCTCCCTCTTCCACTAATGAGCAAAGCATCCTACTGAAACGAACATCGAGCGTCAGGCCCCCTCCCACTCAGGATAAAAGCCTGTGAGAGACATGACCAAAGTCATCTCCGCTTTGACAAACTTGAAAAGCTTCCCTGGTGTGTAAGTCGAGGAATTGGACACTTAGAAACAAGAGAAGGGGTTTCAGTTGGACTAGGTTTGCAACCAAGTTCTTCCTCCCCTGCCTCCAAGCCCCCTTCCAAGTTTCCACTTTTGTGATGGAGGAGAAATGAAGAAGAAAGGGTGAGAGGAGAGAGAGAGGCCCTCAGAGTGTGAACGGCACCTCTCAGAGCATGGGTTGAGCAAGATTGTTCAAAGTGACTCCGCTTCACAGGGCCACTTCAAGAGAACATCTCCGGCTCTTCACATCCATCGCATGTGACAAGCAGCGGGCTCCTGTTAAAAGCACTGTCGAATTAGATGTACAAAATAAACCATGTGACATTACGATGCTACATTAGTGGTGCACTTGGTTGAGAGCTTATGTGTGTCTCAGTGGTGTATAGTTTGAAAGATTGAAACTGGTAGCAAACGTGGGGTTTAATTTGACTGAGGGGGTAAGGCAAATATAGGGCGCAGCAGAAGGGAGTATGTCTAATGAAGGGGAGAGATGTACTCTTGTGTGACAGCCCTCCAGAAGCGAGGGTTCACAAAAGCTCTTTAGAGGCACAGAGACAAAGCAGCAGGCTTTTGATTTTGCTGTAAAACTGACACTTCAGCTTCTCTTGTTCTTGTGTGGAAAAGGCCCTTTGTTACACATTCTGTATTATAGGATAAAGATTTTTAAAGTATAAATCGCATAAGAGCACAGAAACATGGACTGTATCTTAAATATAATCTCTTTTTATTCTATTTATTTTATTTAATCTGTTGTATTCAGATTTTTAGTAAGTATAGTTAGTATATATATACTTGGCCATGCTCTCACATATGATGATCCGAGCTCCTTTAGCATTATCCCATTATTACAGACCTGGACTGAGCCAGTGCCCTTGTCTGCTCTCTGCAATGTCAGGTGTCTAAGCCAAGAAAAAACACTGACATTTTGCTCAATGACTCAGCTGAACCAGGGGTTGGTCTGTCATATTTTTGCCAAATTGTTTTCTTCTTTTTAATTAGTGTACTAAAGGGATATTTCACCCAAAAATTTAAATTCTCTTATCATTTACTCACCCTCATTCCATCTCAGATGTGTATGACTTTCTTTCTTCTGCAGACCACAAACACATATTTTTTAGAAGAATATTTAAGCTCTGTAGGTCCATACAATGCAAGTGAATGGTGGATAAAACTTTGAAGCATAAATGTAACCTAAAAGACTCAAGTGTTTTAACGCATGTCTTCTGAAAAGTGACCTAATAAATTTTTCGATAAGCTAATTTAAATTTTTGGGTGAACTATACCTTTAAGCATTTTTAAACTCTGTGTGCACCATGTAGCCAGTGTGTTTTGTTCTGAATATAGGCCTATATCAACCTTGACAAAATATAGGCTACATGAAAATACAGTACATAAAATAGTTATAAAGAATTATAAATAATGATTTGTGTCTTCCATATTAAACTGATTATTTTTTATTACAGTAAAAGGTTTATATTCCTGCAAAAACACCTTATATAAATAACAGTGCTTCCTGGGGAGCAACAACCTTGACACCATCATAATAATCTTCTTTGTGTGCTTAAGAGGGTGGGACTCTGTTTAGCTTTGGCCCCATTAGTAAAAACCTTATGATTTATGCAGTTGCCGGTAGACTAATATCTTTAAAATTTTGCCTGGGACAACGATTCATCTTAAAGAATGATGAGAGGAGGTTGCTCTCTATGCAAAACGCATTAAGGCTAAATGAGGAGTCTATTACTCAAATCTGGCTGATGATCTGTTAGGCCTCGCCAACTAAGCAGATTTAGATATGTCACCACAATGATGGGCCCCACCTCTTCAGAACATCACACCAGCCTGATTTTTAAAAGAAACCTCTACAACCGCCATTTCCCTTGGACACACATCACTTATCAGCATATCTGTTATCGTCACAGAATTAATCTGCTCTTCTCCTCCCAGCCACACACTGTGTGGGATTCTATGTGTGCTGGAAACACTCAGGAGACTCATGACAACAGCCATGTTTGTGTGGGAAAAGCCTGTTTATCATGGGTAAATTAACCCTTGTGCGTCAATAAAAAAAAGTTACTCAGAGGTCCTTAGAGAACAAAAATGTCTGCGTCAAAAAACTGCCATAATAATATTATATATTAATATTATTTTCCACTTTCAATTAGTTAATTTTTTTTAACCAACATCAGTCCTGATCATAACTACCAAATATTCATTCATTTTCAGGATTTTAACCCTTTAAATGCCAGTTTGTTTAAATAATGCCACTGTTGTTTTTTATGTAAAAAAAAAAAAAAAAAAAAGAAATATTAATTTCCATATACTAAATGCTTTTTTATTTTTGGGGATTATCACAGTCTGGGATATGTCAATGATTAGCAATGTAATTGATTTTTGATGCATTATTATTTTTTGTGCAGTGTCAGATAAAAAATAAAAAATAAAAACACACTCAGGACCTTAGAGATCAATTGGCCTGCAGTGTTCTATAATACAGCAAACAGAAAATAGGAAAAAAGCATGTATTTGCTCCATAGGCTAAACATGAGAACAATGGCGCCATCTGGTGGAAAATATTACAAATTAAAGTTTTGAAACCAGGGCTCTGGAATGAAAGCATAATATCATAGAAATCATGATTTTATGCTTTAATGGCACTGGGATCAAATATAGTAGTTTTAATGGGTTCAATGGGGACATTTTTGTCCTGAAGGTCTGAGTGTAACTATTTTGTGTACACAGTGTATTATTGATGTATTATAGGAACTGAGGTTGAAATGTCAAAATTCCCCCAAAAATACACACCTTTGGCAAGATTTATGCCGTTGGCATGAACACAGCCAAAATGATCGAAAAAACAAAAATGAAAAAGACAAAAATGTCTCGAAGGTCGACACAAGGGTTTATTCCTCTCACCACACATGACTTCAGTCTGCTCACAGTGCTGCAGAGATGATCATGTTTCTCTCTGCTGCTCTTTTGCCTCAATCAGTGTAATTAATAACAATAAACACTTGTGGTGTTTACAGAGTATATTATGCATACTTTTTCCTCACACTTCCCTGAAAACAATATATATCTAATCATATATATTTTATTATAGAATGTATATTAGTGCAATTACTACAATAGGGCCTATTGTATTCACTCAAAATAGTTATTTAAATGTCACTTGGCAACACAAATACAAAATACACTAAAAATACAACACATCATTGAGGTACTCCAAAATCTGAAAATAATAACAATAAAATAAAACAAAACAAAACGGTAAAGTCAGTAAAAAACAAGAACAACAGTTTACTGTTGCTTCACAACCATAATTTATGGATAGCCTACTGATTACAGAGGAAGCTTCTAAATGGTGAAATGTCTTGACAGACTCAATGAACTAGACACGGAGAAGGAATGTTCTGATTCATTAATCTGGTGAGATTTCATGACAGAGTGAGGTAATGAGTGATTTTCTTGGCATGAAATCCAGACTAATTAAAAGACGCAGAATCACACATTTACTATTAATACTATTAATAGATCAATTTGGCGCTTGTCCTGAGAGAAAGCAGAATTTTTCAATAGTATCCCTTTGCAGAGCCGCAGAGCCATACGCCACAGCAGTTTCAAGCCAACAGTCTCAGGTTGGAGGTTAGGGCAGAGCTAATGACAAAACAACAATCATGGCAGAGAACACGGTGAATTGTTGTCTTTGTAGTATCTTAATAAATCTTTCATTATTTGGTGAACAATGAATCTATATATTCATTCTTAGTTTTCATCTGCTTACTACTGAATCTATAGGTGTTTTTTGTTATTCTTTATTAAATCAAATATTTTTCTGGGGACATTTCTATTACCCTTTGGATTGTGTTTTGTAAATAGGCATTGCCATAAAGTCACTGAAGCTTTATTGAATATTTCTGAATATATATGGCAGGGCTCTTCAGCTACTTTCTTGTGGGGGCCAGATTATCCAGATGAAAACTTTGCGGGGGCCAACATTTTTTCCAGTATTCATCTTAGCTAGCACTTTCATTGCAAGTAACATGTAACTTAAAAAACACCTTTACTACTGTGCATTTATTCATATTGAAATAGTCACAGGGTATACTGTATATTGAATTATAATTTTTTAAGGTCTGGCCATAAATTCCTTCATAAGGTCTGGCTGAAAAATAAACATGACTACTTTTAACTAACAAATATTTTAATTTTTATCAACTTTACTTTGTGAAAACAAACAAACAAAAACAACAACAAAATAATAATCATTTTAGTGCTATTGTTTACAAATGATGAAAACCGAGGAGAAACCTTTAGATCTGCTAAAGCCCTCTCACAATATCAACTCACATATGAAACAATGGTCATATAGAAATGTCATGTTTACTTAAAGGTGCTATATGTAATATTTTTACTGGACTAAATCATAAAATTACCATAATATGTCATTAGAGAATTAGGAAACATGCTAAGTTGAAATACTGGCTTCTCCGATAACAATGCTACAGCCAGTAAATTCTACTTTGAAGTTTACTTTGTTTATATTTTGGCCTGTGTGATCCCACCCACTGCCCACTCACCAATAGTATTTTGACACCGCCGGGTTGCCAGATTCGTACAAGTTTGCAGACAAACAACACTGCATGCTGCAGCCATGGAAGCCAGCAAACGAACTGGATCAGGGATAACAGATTCCCCTCGACCTAAAAAGCCTCGTCATCCATCTAAAAACCACTATGACCAGAGGCGTAGTAAAACAAGGATAAATATAGGGGATGCCTTTGGAAGATGGAGACAGCTTGAAGCCCAGAAATCCTTTAAAACGGATGCTGAGTCAGCTAATTTGCGTGTCAACATTCTGGCAACCCCCTTCGTGTCTGGGGTGGGGCAGACAACTCCCCAATATTTTGAATTTGGACTGCAATACCGATTTCAAACTGTTGTCAATCTTACATATAGCACCTACTGATGGGAAAATCGGATCATTTTACTGACTACTCAGAGTCTCGTTCAGCAAAATGAACGAATCTTTATTCAAGTCATTTCATTCGTTTCATTCATTTGAGCAGAATTAATTTAAAATGTTACATTTTCAATAGCCAAATCCCACCCAACACGTCTATTTACGCAAACTTTGATTATAGTCCCAATAAGGAAAAACTGATAATACAGCCAAGGACAAATTATGAGAAACAGAAATGATTAGTTCACCTCTGTAATCTTCGAAAGGTGAACTAATCATTTCTGTTTTCTGTACAGTGCCTATGCGGTTTTCACGTAACAAACGAACGGAGGTTGCCAATGCACGTGAGCGGCCAACACAAAATGAACGAATCACTCTCTGAGACTACTCGTTCTTCACATAAAAGATTCGTTCAAAATGAATGAATCATTCACGAACGACCCATCACTAATAGCACCTTTAAGAATGCATTTAAATTCAATTTTTTAAAAAACAAAAAAACAAAAAAAAAAGAGATCAAATATCTATTCTTCCATTTTCTCTATAAAGCATCATCCTATTCTGATTCTGATATTCAGTGAAGAAAATTAGTTCTGCAAATATTGTGAATTTGCATACAATAGCCAGTGCAGGAGTCAGAAATTTGTGCAGGTAATCAGCCATATCTTTTTTTTTTTTTTTTTAACATCTGCAGATTTGGCCGCACTCCACGCAACTAAGCAATTTATATATATATACATTTGACTGAAAAGGATGTAATCAAATGCTCACCTAAATGGTGCGATCCACTTTTAGCAAAGCAGTGTGACTAAACTTTCGCTAGAAAAGCTTAAACACACACTCCGGTCTGGACAACTGATGGTGGCTGAATGCTGTTGCACCTGCCTATGAGTGCTGTTAACCAAAGTCTTTCTAGCAAGTTCGTCCACTGGCGGCCATCTTTGGAACGCTCCTGGGAGGCTATTTCCAGTCATTCCAGTGCAGCTCCTATCTACTTGAATGGGGGAACACCAAAAGCTCAAAAACGGTTGGTCAAGATTATGATCAAAGAACATATTTCAAATCAGCAGTAAAATCTGACAACGCTGGTATCATAAATTTAGCTTCTTTACCTCAGATTACCCTAAAAATGCAGTTTTCCCGGCTTGTATAGCTAATAAGCATGCATGTTCTAGAGATGATTGACAGGTGATGTCTGTATCTAAAAGGTGATTGGCTCTTTTACCTGTAAGGCGGGGCTTCCTTTCAACATCCATTGACCGTTGGGTGCAAGAGCTTCTTGGCTGGGTGTTCCAATTTCTCCCATTCATTTTGATAGATGTGGCCTGTCTCTGCTAAAAAGTCTCTGGTTAAACTCACCATTGATTGCTGAGGAACGCGAACACTGAGTTTGCACAGAGGGCGCTCTGGTATTTCAGATGGTGAGGCATTTTTATAAAAAATCAGTCGGAGGGCCAGACAAAGATGATTGGCGGGCCGCCAATTGACTAGTCCTGATATATGGGTTGTTCCCTTTTGTTTTGTTTTATTTAGGCCTATGGTTTGTGAGTTTATGGTAGCTTACTAAAACTCTTGAGTGCTGTATTTTGTTGCGTTGGTCAAAGTTCCCTAAATTGAGCATTGTGTGTGGTGCATTTTTCCCCTTGTAGAGACATTTTATGATTTGGAGAGGTCGAACATTACCTCAGTTGCAGCAATGCAAAACCTGCTGCAGCAATTTTCACTGCCCTTTTTGCATGGCCAGGGTTTTTAAGCAGACAAGACTGGACAAATTAAAATTGCATCTCCAAAGCCACTCCAAGGCAGTCGTCAGTGGCGATATAAACATTTTGAGTTGTTTGTCACTCACATTTACAGATGTGGCTTGGGCTGTAGAGCATCACTCCATTTCCACTGTCTGTACTGAGCAACTACAATTCTACATGTTTGTAAACATAAACAGCATCCCATTTCAGCCAAAATGCCACCAGTTCAACAGTGCCACCAATGCAACAGTGCCAATGCCAGCGGTCAGAGACACACAATCAACCACCAGTTCAACAGTGCCCACGCCAGCAGTCAGAGACACACCATCAACCACCAGTGCAACAGTGCCCACACCAGCGGTCAGAGACACACCATCAGCCACCAATGCAACAGTGCCCACACCAGCGGTCAGAGACACACCATCAACCACCAGTGCAACAGTTCCCACACCAGCGGTCAGAGATAATCATTTAAAGTTGTTTAAATTATTATTTTAGTTCCATTTTTATCAATATTAACATTTCTTATTAGTTTTCTAATTGTTCAATGTACATTTTTGCTAGGCTTTGAAATTGAATGTTTATTTTTAATTTGATATCATTAAATATATATGACATTAAATGCCCATGCTATGTTCATTTAAGTACTATTTGTAACATCATGAACATGAAGGAAATCAAATTATCACATATAAAATAGTCAAATGGGTAACACTTTAAAATAAGGCTCCATTTGTTAACATGAATAACAATGAGCAAAACATTTTCAGCATTTGTTAATCTTGGTAAATGTTGTTTTTAACATTTACTAATATATATATTTTTTTAATTAAAAGTTGTATATGTTAACATTAGTTCATGCACTATGAACTAAAAAAAGAACATTGTGTGTTTATCTATTTATATTACCAAGATTAATAAATAATGGTTACAAATATAATTGTTCATTGTTCGTTCATGATACCTACAGCATTAACTAATGTTAACAAATGGAACCTTATTAAAAAAGTGTTACCATTAAATATTTAAGAAAGTCATCATATTGAAATCAATGTGAAAACAGCACATTTTAAATCTAATAAAGCAAACAGAAATAAGAAATTACGCTTCAAAACTGTAGGTGGCGCAAGCATCGGTCCGGAAACTGCCATGGCTCCATTAGCTCTGCCCTAACCTCCGGCCTGAGACTGCTGGCTTGATACTGCTGTCCTGAAACTAAGGATGGGTGATACTACTTATTTTCTTTTTGATCCGATACCAATAATTTAAAGTCCAATATCGTCGATATGATTATTGTTCATGTTCATGGTAACCAAATAATAATATCCCTGGTTTAAAAAAAAAAAAAAAATAGAATGTATATTTTTGTGAGAGGATAGACATTTTTGATACAACATCAGTATCGGAAGTATCGATACTTTAGGATCGATCTGAACATCCTTACCTGAAACTGCTGTGATGTATGGCTCTGCAGCTCTGCAGATGGATATATCTCAAATTTTTCGGTGCGGTCACTAAGGTGATATTAATTTTGGGGCAGCTGTCATTCTTTTTTCTTGTTTAACTGGACAGTTATGGACACTTCTCAAGAAATGAATCGTAGCATATGCGGAACAGAATGGAAATACCATATTTGGACCGATCTTTCCGCACCCTCATCATTACGTCACGCTAGGTTCACACATCCTCTGTGAGTGGGGCGTGAGTGGCGTGTTTTTGTTTTGCGCCCATATTAACAGATGACACCATTTACACTGCAAGCGTGGGTTGCGAGGTGAGCAGATAGTTTCGGCGTTGAGCCTATTTTTGCCACGTGGCTCACGCTGAGCTCAGCGGCTGTGGTTGCATTACAACAATAAAATAAAGAGATTATTGAAAGATACAAAAGCAAATCAAATTATTCAAACCGAACCTATAGTACACTTTCTGCATGCAAGTAAACTCAAAATAATAACTTAATAAAGGAAAGAATTAATATAGAATGCACAGCATTCTGAGAGCAGAAGAGAAGAGGTTTGGTTGTCCAGGTTAGGATTGGGGCATACATGGTTAAATTCAACCTTGGTAATTATGGGGAAACATGGTAGTGGTTTATATGTATATAGTTGTGGAGTTCTAGAAACAGTGGAACATGTTTTGCTGGTATGCAGTAATTATAGCATGTATCGAGGTAACATATTCAGTTGTATAAAGAACAACCCAATACGTACTGTGGATATTCTTGGAACAGAAGTAAGGGATGCACAGGTATATAGGGTTCTTTTTACATTTTTATATGACACAGGTTTAGGGTGTAGCATATAGCACCTGTGGGGTAGAAATGTTCAGCTCTGGGCTTGGTAGAACTCTGTGTGGATGCTGGAGGAGCTGAACACACAGCGCTGACTGAAGCCAGAGTTTGGGCAGGTCCAGACCCCCCCCCCCACATAAGGAATATAGATTCATCTCCCATACTATATATATAATGGACAGTGGGTGGCTGTAATACTCCTAAGGATTAAGCGGTCCATAAAACCAAAAGAAGAAAGAAGAGTATGCTGAAGATGTAGGCTACCTAGCTAAAAGTGATAATGGCTGTGTCTTGTTTGGAAGGCTGCATGCTAGGTAGGACACGTCCTTTGAAGGCTGCAGTATACGAGTGTCCTCCTTTAAACAAGCCTCGTTTAAACGAGATGGCCTTCATAGGACAAACAGAAACGGAATGTAACATGGTTGCTATGACAGCACGCCACTCTTTAACAAGCGCGAGCGCTTTGAGTGAGAAGGGAACAAAGTCCCTTTAGAAGGGAATGTATGAGGTACATTTTTGGAGTTATAATGATGTAAAGAGAAAATAAAATATATTTTACAGTTGTACTTTTAGTCTAATACTTTATTTTAATTATATATTACTATAATTATACATATTATATACTCTGCACCCATCTACTGAGGTACTTCAACTTGGGAATTAACATTCCTTGCATTTGAACATCATATTTACGGGCAAATTGGTGTCATTTTTTTTTTACATTTCCGCTGAAGCAAAGAATTGTGGGTTGTGAGTGCCCAGGAAGGCTACACCTTATGCATCCTCCAAATTCCAGTGAAAGAAGGTCGCATTCGAAAGCTGCATTCGAAGTGTCCTACTCGCTTTTCTGAAACGAGACAGCCTCGATGATGTATGCGGCCGACAAATGCAACCTCCGGAGGATGCATCCTTCCAAACGAGACACACCCACTGTCTGTGGTCTTGTATACGTATGCTAGTGTAAAATCTGTACGAATGGAAGGTCAAAACAACATGAAGCACTGAGGAGAATGCATTCAACAAGGTCACATTTCTCGGATAAATCCCATTTCCCCTTCTGTCACTCACTTGACGTTGTGTCGATGTAGTGACACTAGGTTTCGCCCTTGGGAGCCCCAAACACCTCTAATCTTTGAGAAAAGGCCAATGAGAATTGGCGAGTGGAATTTGCATGCCACTCCCCCGGACATACGGGTATAAAAGGAGCTGGCTCGCAACCACTCATTCAGATTTTTTCTTCGGAGCTGAGCGATTGTGTGTCAGCGAACTGAATTCCACTGCTGGTCCATTCACCTCAGATAAAAGCGTATGCTGTTGGATATACGGCACATTCCAGCGGCTTTCTCTCCTTCTGCACGTTTAGTGCAGACTACGCCCCTGGGTGCTTCGACAGCGCTACTAAGAGAGTATATATCTCTGCAAAGAGTATATTTTCCTCTATTAGAGCAGCACATTGACGTGAACATCTTTTTAAAGATGCCTTTCCGTCTTTGTGTAATTCCTGGATGCGGTTATTATCTCTCTGCCACCGAAGGCCACGGGCGCTGCCTCACGTGTCTGGGCCGTGCTCACACTGAGGCTGCATTTGTGGATGGTTCGTGTTCTCATTGCGAGAACATGACCATGGCAACGTTGCAGTCACGGCTTTCCTTCCTCCGAGGGAAAGCCATTCCAGCTGCCCCCGTGCTGTGCCTTCTACCTACGGGTACGAGGTCGGCCCGGCTGGCGCTGGAGGTGATTTGGGGATTTCAATGGATGTGGTCTCGCAGGGTAATTCTCTGCGGACCTCTCGTTCCCCAGCATGCTCGTCTGCCTCCATCAAGTTCCGAGATGAGACCAGCTCACCTCATGGCCAGCCTAACATCTCTCTCGGGGCTTGTGAGCAGGATGAGTCCTTGATCGCTGCATCAGAGAGCGCACTGGCGATGTCGGATGCCGAGGACTCGAATGGGCTGCCACCTTCGGGTCTGCCCGCCCAGCCTGAGGCCAATGCAGAGCTAACTGCCATGCTTGCCCGGGCTGCCGCGAGTGTCGGGTTGGACTGGAACTCTCCACCCTCCCCTAAGCCCTCGCGGCTAGATAACTGGTTCCTGGCTCGGGGTGCTGCTCACAGCTGCGCCCCCCCGGTCCCCTTCTTCCCGGAAGTGCACAACGAGTTTACAAGGTCCTGGAGGGCACCTTTTTCTGCCCGAACTCAACTTCCCAGCTTGTCCGCTCTCACGAAGGTCACGGCGTGAGCACTCGGGCAGGCGATGTCCACATTGGTGGTCCAGGAGCGCCACCTGTGGCTGAATCTGGTCGAGATGAGGGATGCCCGCAAGGCTCGCTTTCTCAGCGCTCTCCGTCTCCCAGATTGGCCTATTCGACGACACCATCGAGGATTCTGCCCAGCAGTTCTCGGCGGTGAAGAAGCAGACTGAGGCGATACAGCACATCTTGCCCAGTGTGGCTCAATATCCCGTACCCTGTCTGCTCGCCGAGGGCATCCCCCTGCGGCGGCTAAAGGCCAGGCGGCTCCACCACAGCCCGAGCCCAGCTCTCGGTTTGGGGCGGTAGACCTGAAGGATGCGTACTTTCACATCTCGGTTTTACCTCGTCACAGACCCTTCCTATGGTTTGCTTTTGATAGCCGGGTGTATCAGTATAAGGTCATCCCCTTCGGCCTGTCCCTGTCCCCTCGCATCTTCATGAAGGTCACAGAGGCAGCTCTTGCCCCATTAAGGGAAGTGGGCATCCGCATACTAAACTACCTCAATGACTGGCTGATTCTAGCGCACTCTCGAGAGTTGCTGTGTGCACACAGGGACCTGGTGCTCAGGCACCTCAGCCGTCTAGGGCTTCGTCAACTGGGAAAAGAGCAAGCTCTCCCCGGTTCAGAGCACCTCTTTTCTCAGCATGGAGTTAGACTCGATCTCAATGATAGTGCGCCTCACAAGCGAGCATGCGCAGTCGCTGCTGAACTGCCTGAAGTCATTCAGGCGGAAGACAGCGGTTCCACTGAAACACTTTCAGAGGCTCCTGGGGCATATGGCATCCTCGGCGGTGGTCACGCCGCTCGGGTTGATGCATATGAAACCACTTCAGCACTAGCTTCAGACTTGAGTCCTGAGATGGGCATGGCACCGCGGCACACATCACGTGCCTATCACGCCACTCTGCTGCCACTTTTTCAGTCCTTGGACAGACCTTGCGTTTCTGCGGGCAAGAGTCCCCCTACATCAAGTTCCCAGACACGTTATGGTCACCACAGACACCTCCAAGTTGGGCTGGGGCGCCGTGTGCAACGGGCACACAGCTGCTGGCTCCTGGACAGGACCACGGCTGTGTTGGCACATCAACTGCCTCGAGTTGCTGGCTGTACTGCTCGCCCTGCGGAGGCTATTGCCGTTGATCCGGGGCAAGCATGTGTCGGTCCGGTCGGACAACACAGCGACAGTAGCATATATAAATCGCCAAGGCAGCCTACGGTCTCGTCACATGTCGCAACTTGCCCGCCATCTCCTCCTCTGGAGTCAGCAGCGGCTGAGGTCACTGCGGGCCACTCATATCCCGGGCAGCCACAACACCATAGCGGACGTGCTGTTGCAGCAGGCGATGCTCAGCGGAGAGTGGAGACTCCACCCCCAGATGGTCCAGCTGATTTGGAGTCGATTCGGCAAAGCACAGGTAGACCTGTTCACTTCCCGGGAATCCTCCCACTGCCCGCTCTGGTATTCCCTGATGGGAGCCCCCCTCGGGACAGATGCACTAGCACACAGCTGGCCCTGGGGGCTGCGCAAATATGCATTACCCCCAGTGAGCCTACTTGCACAGACCCTGTACAAGGTCAGGGAGGACGAGGAACAGGTCACCCTTGTGGTGCCATACTGGCCCACTCAGACTTGGTTCTCAGATCTCACGCTCCTCATGACAGCCCCTCCCTGGCAGATTCCCCTGTGGAAGGACCTCCTCTCTCAGGGACGGGGCACCATCTGGCACCCGCGCCCAGACCTCTGGAAGCTCGACGTCTGGCCCTTGGACGGGACATGGAAGACCTAAGTGGCCTACCACCAGCAGTGGTAGACATGATCACTCAGGCCAGGGCTCCCTCTACGAGGCAGCTTTATGCCCTGAAGTGGCATTTGATCGCGAGTTGGTGTTCTTCCCGAGGTTAAGACCCCCAGAGATGCGCAGTCAGGTCAGTGCTTTCCTTCCTGCAGGAGAGGCTGGAGGGGCGGCTATCCCCCTCCACCCTGAAGGTGTATGTGGCCGCCATAGCGGCACACCATGATGCAGTGGATGGTAAGACCTTAGGGAAGCATGACCTGGTCATCAGGTTCCTAAGAGGCACCCAGAGGCTGAATCCTCCTAGGCCACACCTCTTTCCCTCATGGGATCTCTCCGTGGTCCTCCTAGGCCTTCGGAAAGCCACGTTTGAGCCGCTAGAGTCAGTTGAGCTGAAAGCCCTCTCTTTGAAGATGGCCCTCCTGATTGCACTCACCTCCATCAAGAGGGTTGGGGACCTGCAGGCGTTCTCTGTCAGCAATACCTGCCTGGATTTCGGTCCGGTAGACTTTCACATGGTCCTGAGACCCCGGCCGGGCTATGTGCCCAAGGTTCCCACGACCCCCTTCAGGGATCAGGTGGTGAGCCTGCAAGCGCTGCCCCAGGAGGAGGCAAACCCAGCCCTGTCATTGCTGTGTCCGGTGCATGCTTTGCGCATCTACTTGGATCACACGCAGAGCTTTAGATGCTCTGGGCAGCTCTTTGTCTGCTTCGGCAGACAGCGGAAAGGGAACGCTGTCACCAAACAGAGGCTTACCCACTGGATCGTGGATGCCATCGCTCTGGCATACCAAGCCCAGGCCGTGCCCGCCCCTTTGGGAATACGAGCACACTCTACAAGGAGTCTGGCATCCTCGTGGGCACTGGCCAATGGCGCCTTTCTAACAGACATCTGCAGAGCAGTGGGTTGGGCAACACCCAATACCTTTGCGAGATTTTACAATCTCCGGGTTGAGCCGCTTTCGTCCCGTGTTTTTTAAGGTACGAACAGGTAAGTTCGGTAATACGGAACAGCTGGCCGGGTGTATCGCTTGTGTATAGCACCTTTCCCCTCCGTGAGGTGAAGACATGCACTTCTTCTCCCATGCAAGTTCACGAAACGTGAACCCTGGATGTCCTTCCTCCCTAGCCCTGGGGCTCGCGAATTCGATGGAGGAATTCGCAGCCGGACCCACTACGGGTACTAATATGCCCTGTACTGGGATAGGTGCTCCACAGGTGCCGATTACTCTGGTAACCTCCTGTGATGTATTTTCCGCAGTACGGTCTCCCTGTTGGCAGACTCGCGTCTCCCTTGGGCAGAGCCCTCTCTGCCCCGGTCGCTGTGTTTGTAGAGCTCCTCCCCTTTCAGGCAGGACCTACCACTGTGCCTCTTCCATGTGTGGCTAGTGAGCCCACGTGACATATTGCCACATGTTACCTCTCCTCTGCCCATTGCCACATGTTACCTCTCTCGTTGTATGTCACAACTCGCCCGCTGTCTCCTCCTCTGGAGTCAGCAGCACCTCAAGTTGCTGCGAGCCACTCACATCCCGGGCGACCTCAACACTGCAGCGGAAGCGCTGTCACGACAGGTTACCCTCAGGGGAGAGTGGAGACTCCACCCTCAGGTGGTCCAGCTGATCTGGAGTCGATTCAGACAGGCACAGGTAGACCTGACCTAGGCACCTCTTGGTATAGACGCGCTGGCACACAGCTGGCCCCCTGGCCTGCGCAAATATGCATTTCCCTCAGTGAGCCTACTTGCACAGACACTGTGCAAGGTGAGGGAGGACGAGGAGCAGATCATCCTGGTAGCACCCTACTGGCCCACCCAGACGTGGTTCTCGGACCTCACGCTCCTTGCGACAGCCCCCCCGATGAATTCCTCTGAGGAAGGACCTTTTTTCTCAGGGACGGGCCACCATCTGGCACCCATGACCAGACCTCTGGAATCTCCATGTCTGGCCCCTGGACGGGACACGGAAGACCTAAGCGATCTACCACCCATGGTGGTAGACACGATCACTCAGGCTAGGGCCCCCTCTATGAGGCGCCTGTATGCCTTTAAGTGGTGTCTGTTCGCTAAGTGGTGTTCTTCCCAACAGGAAGACCCCCAGAGATGCGCAGTCAGATTGGTGCTTTCCTTCCTACAGGAGAGGTTGGAAGGGTGGCTGTCCCCTTCCACCTTGAAGGTGTACATTGCTGCTATAGCAGCACACCATGTCACAGTGGACGGTAAGTCCTTAGGGAAGCACAACCTGATCATTAGGTTCCTGAGAGGTGCCAGGAGGCTGAACCCCTCCAGACTGCACCTCGTTCCCTCATGGGACCTTTCTGTAGTTCTTCAGGGTCTACAGAGAGCCCCCTTTGAGCCTTTGCAGTCAGCTGAGCTTAAGGCACTCTCCTTGAAGACTGCCCTCCTGACTGCACTCAGGTAGGAGACCTGCAAGCGTTCTTTGTCAGCGAAATGTGCCTGGAGTTCGGTCCGGGCTACTCTCACATGATCTTGAGACCCTGACCGGGCTATATGCCCAAGGTTCCCACGACCCCTTTTAGGGACCAGGTGGTGAACCTGCGATCGCTGCCCCAGGAGGAAGCAGACCCAGCCCTGACGTTGCTGTGTCTGGTGCGTGCTTTACACATCTATTTGGATCGCATGCAGAGCTTTAGGATCTCTGAGCAGCTCTTTGTCTGCTTTGGTGCACAGCGGAAAGGAAGCGCTGTCTCCAAGCAGAGGATCGCCCACTGGCTCATCGAAGCCATAGCTATGGCATATCACACCCAGGACGTGCCGCATCCGATAGAGCTACGAGCTGGGTGTATCGATTGCACATAGCGCCTTTCACCTCCTCTGAGCTGAAGACATGCACCATTAATTCCCAGTAGTATTCACAAACTATGTTCCCTGGTTGACTTCCTCCGAGCCCTGTTGCAGTCGAGTTTTCGGAGAGACTCGATGCCTGCCCAGTACACGTGCTAACTAAGAGCACTGTTCTGGGGGTAGGTGCTCCACATGAGGCGGTTCCCTGTAAGGTAACCCCATGCGATGTATATCTTCCGCTAATTCGTTTCCCTGTTGGCAAACTGCGTCTTCCTTGGGCAGAGCCCCCTCTGCCACAGTCCCCATGTTTATAGTAACTCCTCCCCCGTTGGGTAGGATCTACCATGGAACTTCTCCACATGGTCGGCAAGACCATGTGACGTATTTTCCACTTAAATATCCCCCCCTCTCCCTGGGCGAGGTGTGGTCTTCACGGTGTCCTCCCCTTGGGAGGGACACCCCCGACTAGAACTGGTTGGCCCAGTCAGATATTCCCCCTTTTTTTAGGGAGTGGGAAAAAAAGAAGGGGAAAAGAGGCCACGACTGGGCTAGACTGTCTCTAGCTTTTGGGTAGTTGATTTGTCCCCAAAGGGCCGTTCGACACTCATAACTATGTTGGGGGAGGTTATGTGTCAACCTGGTGCGCTGGCTATGAGGCACACAGTTGTCTGCCCATCACACACCGCCAGTTCACGTAACACAGTTCAGCCAGTTGCTGCGTTTTGTATAGGGACCCCTAGTGTCACTACATCGACACAACGTCGAGTGAGTGACAGATAGGGAACGTCATGGTTACTTGCGTAACCTCCGTTCCCTGATGGAGGGAACAAGACGTTGTGTCCCTCCTGCCACAATGCTGAACTACCCGCTGAAATGGCCGGACCTTGTTTCGGCTCCTCAGCATAAAACCTGAATGAGTGGTTGCATACCAGCTCCTTTTATACACATATGTCCAGGGGAGTGGCATGCAAATACCTCTCGCCAATTTTCATTGGCCTTTTATCAAAGACCAGAGGTGTTTCGGGCTTCCAAGAGTGACCCCTAGTCTCACTACATCGACACAACGTCTCATTCCCTCCATCAGGGAATGGAGGTTACGCAAGTAACCATGACGTTTTACGGCCATCCTTGGCATCTATTCTCAATTTGGCCAGGAACATCAGTGCAAAAGCAACCTTCCATTGATGTAAGAGTTTCTTGCGTTCCTTAAATCGATCACGTTTCTCTCTTGTTGAATTCGCAAAATCTGGGAACAAGAAAATGCTGTGGTTTTTCCAAGAAAGCCTTCCTTTACTCCTCGCCTCGCGAAACACGAGACCTTTATCGGATGATCTCAGAAATGTGGCCAGAATTGATGGGGGCCTGTCTCCTTCAGCGGATTGCTTAGCTGGAACCCTGTGAGCTTGGTTGATTTCCAGCTTATGGCCTGCTATGTCGAGCAGACTCGGAAAGAACCCGTCCAGGAATTCCACCATATTCTGACCCTCTGGTCCCTCAGGAATTCCAACAATATAGACGTTATTTAGCCGACTACGATTCTCCATATCCTCCAGCTTCTCCCAGACGTGCTCCAAATCCACCTTGGTCACTAGCAGATTAGCAGCTAATTCCCTCTCTGATGACTCCAGAAAATCAATCCATTTCTCGATGTCCCCCACTCTTGTAACCACCTCAGTGAATTTCATCTCCATGGCAGTGATCGCTCAATGTATTACAGCAAGATCCTCCAAGCCAGCAATGACCTTCATCAGCATTGCCGACAAGTTCAAAAATTTTTGCCGAATTTCCCGCACTTCACTGGCCAAATCTGCTCCCTGGTCCGCGGTCCTGTCAGGGGTGTCAGCTTGAGCACGTATGTGTCTTTTAATGTCTCCAGAGCCCGAAGATTTTGAATTCATTTACATATTGTCCTCCTAGAACATTTAAGGAACAGAGTGTATCGAATCTTACTGGTTTATGACAATAATAGTGTTAAAATTAGCAAAGTGCGCAGAGCTCGCCATTCACACATCTGAACCTTGCATGGCGCCACGCGACTCTCTCACAAATTAAGATTTTTAGAAGAATAGGCCTATTTCAGCTCTGTAGGTCCTTTCAATGTATGTGAATGGTGGCCAGACCTTTGAAGCTCCAAAAATTACATAAAGGCAGGATAAAAGTAATCTATATGACTGGTGGTTTAATATATGTCTTCTGATACAATGCAATCACTTTGGTTGAGAAACAGTTACATTTTTAAATCCTTTTTTACTATAAATCTCCACTTTCACTTTCAGAATGTGAAAGTGTAAGTGGAGATGTACAGTAAAAAAAGACTTTAATTTTGATCTGTTTCTCACCCCTACCTTTCAGATCTCTTCTAAATACATACATTTAATCACTGAAAATATATTTAAATAGAGATTTAGATGTCATGTGGCAACTTAAGTAACAAACCCACAGGCACTCACCTAAAATGTCAATTTTATTGCAAGATATATATATAAAATATATATGTATTTTGGTAATATCTGTGCTATGCAGAGATTTGTACAGTTATAAAAGATCTTCCCTTGTTAAATCTATACTGTCAAGGATGCTTGGCATGTGATGGAGTTAAAACCGCAGCCTCTCAAACCTGGGAAAATGGGCGACCTGTACAAGGCAGATCTTGTTTTGAATGGCCGTTTGGTACTAATTAATGGACTGCGGCCCATTCCTGGCCTGGAGTTAAACATAAACGGCGTGAATTAAACATGGGCATTCCTCATATTGGCTCTACTTAAACTCTAAGAGACAAAATCCAATGGAATGGCTGTGACCGTGGCTGCCATTGTGTGCTAAATGCATACCAATGTGCACTTCACCCCACCCACTGTGTATAAATTACCACCTTCTGTGGCTGCCAATGGCATTAGCAACCAACAAGATCACCTCGGCTGACAATAGTTAATTTGCGCTAATGTTGTTTTATTCCTCCCATTACATTAAATCATTTCCCTCCACCACTCAACTTTTCAGTGTGCCAGTGTGATTTCCTCCCTTGCACAATGTCATTTAATAATAGAAACATGATCTACAAAATATTACCACCACATTACGTGGCCTGAACAGTATTTACCTGACCCCTGGCTAGGAAGAAGTGATCACCCCATTAAAACTCATCCAAGTGGTCATTTCAAATCTTGGACCTATCTACAAATCCTTTTGGGCTTTTGAAAAGTAAAAATTTTCTAAACTTTTGCCAAAGTGCTTTTTTCCCCTAGGTAAAAGGTAAAGGTTTTATTGCACTAAATTCCAAACTGTCAGAAAATAGATTAAGACTATATCATTGACTCAGTATTAGAATGAGACTGGTCAGCCCTGAAGCACTATGTGTCTTTCATTTAAATGACGACATTCTAAAGGATAGTCATAACTACAGCAAAGGGATAGGACTTTTCAGCACTGTCACATCACTTTTAATCAGATAAAGGCATGTAATTGGTACCGTATAAGCATGAATAAGTTTTAAGAATATTACACATATTACACACTAGAGGAAAAAGAGTATGTAATATTGCTTTAAGATAAAGTACACCAATGGGGAGCATTATCTTTTTAATGCTAATTTGTACCACTTGTCTTACTGTGAATTATCTCCCTGGACTACTTTTATCCAGTATTTAATTAAGTTTACTAAAAAGAGTTAGACGATGAAAACTACCAGTGGAGGTTTCTTACTGCTCTTCCTCAGATGCAGCATATTTTTCTTGGTTTGTTTTGTATTATTTTAGTTTATTATTTTAGCTGATAGTCTAAAAAAATAGAGCTAGGTTAAAATAAATCATACAGGTATAAAGTCTCTCCTTACACTGTATACACTGTGTTTGAGGCTGTTATCTTGCTGGCTGTTCCCATAGGTGATAGTTTTGATGCATTCATTTCTTTTATTATTATTTTTTCTTGAATACACTTTCTGATAATTTGTAGGCTTGGGATCAATGCTTTTTTTCATGCATCGATAATTAGAAGATTTTCCAAATGATTACTGATTTATATCGGGATATTTTTCAGATATAAATAGGGCTGCTCGTTGTACAATAGTCTTTGTCTTTTCAAACATATTTCTCAACACAACTTTGGTAAAGTATGAGCAGCAGATTAAATTAAAGGGGGTCATGCACTGGACGTGACTGGTAGATGACGTGGTGCATTATAAAATTAGTAACAGTTGTTTTCTACAAAGGTACGCACACACCGCCAATACTCTGTCAGAGAGCGAGAGTGAGACAAAGAGACCCAAGAGCAGAGGAATAATTCTAAGGATTTATTAACAATAAATAGGGAGAGAAAATAACAAAACACACAGAGCAAACCGACAAACTCATTGAAGCCATAACAGTACCCCCCTTCCCCCCAGGGACGCCTCCTGGCATCCCCAGCAGAATTACCTTTCTGGAGGTGAAACTGGTCTATGAGAGTGTGGTCCAGGATGTCCTGTGCCAGGACCCAACATCTCTCCTCAGGTCCATAACCCTCCCAGTCAACCAGGGACTGGAACCCTCTGCCCCTCCCCCTGATGTCAATCAGTCTCCTGACCGTGTACGCCGGAGAGCCCTCAACAAGACATAGAGGAGGTGGGATGGGTGTGGTGGGGTGTAAATTAGAGCGTAAAATGGGCTTAATTTTGGAGATGTGAAAAACACGGTGAATGCGTTTAAGGTGAGGAGGTAATTTAAGATTACCCAGAGAACAAACTCACTGTAGCCCCCAGCTGTCGACAGAATTCTTCCCAAAACCTGACACAAATAGGGGGCCTCTGTCAGAAACCACATCGACCGGGAGGCCATGAATGCGGAAGACGTGGTTTATGACGGCTACTGCTGTCTCCCTCGCTGTGGGTAATTTGGGGAGGGGAATGAAATGAGCCGCCTTTGAGAACCGATCCATTACAGTAAAAATGACTGTGTTGCCATGGGAGGGAGGAAGACCAGTTACAAAATCCAGTCTCGACCTCGAAACATCGAGACAAAGCATCGGCTTGACGTTCTTAGAGCCTGGGTGATATGAGCGGACAAAATTAAAATGTTTGAAAAATAGCCTGTCTAGCATTAAGGCGTTTGGCGCTACGGATGTACTCTAGGATCTTATGATCAGTCCAGACCACGAAAGGCCGAACCCTCTAACCAATGAAGACATTCACCCAAAGCCAACCGGACAGCCAGCAATTCTCGGTTACCGACATCGTAGTTCCGTTCTGCTGGTGTTAAGCGGTGTGAAAAAATGCACACGAATGCATCTTTCCGTCCGAGGATGAGCGCTGTGACAGGACTGCTCCAACACCAACCTCAGATGCATCCACCTCCACCACAAACTGACATGCAGGGTCGGGAGTAACAAGGATGAGTGCGGTAGAAAACCGCTCCTTTAATTTAGAGAACGCAGCCTCAGCCCGCGGGGACCAACAAAAGTCAGTGCGAGTGGAGGTGAGATCCTTCAGAGGCACGGCAAGTTGGCTGTAATTCCTAATAATCTCCGATAGAAATTAGCGAACCCCAGAAACCTCTGTAATGCCTTGCGAGAATCTGTGGTTGGCCAATTGGAGACGGCTCTGACCTTAGCAGGGTCCATACACACTCCATCGGACAAAAAGATGAACCCCAGGAATGGAACTGACTGTGCATGAAAAGCGCACTTCTCCATCTTGACAAACAGCCGATTCTCTAGCAGTTACTGAAGCACCTGCCTGACATGCTGAACATGGTCCTGGATATTCTGGGAGAAGATCAGAAAATAATCTAGATAGACAAATACAAAATGATCAACCATGTCTCTAAGCACATCATTTACGAGCCCCTGGAAGACAGTGGAGGCATTGACCAATCCGAAAGGCATGACCAAATATTCAAAGTGCCCCCTATGGGTGTTAAAACCTATCTTCCACTCATCCCCCTTCCTAATCCAGACAAGGTGATAAGCGTTGTGTAAGCCCAACTTCGTAAAGACAGACGCTCCCTGCAAGAGTTCGAAAGCTGAGGACATCAACGGCAAAGAATAGCGATTCTTCACCGTGATGTCATTCAGCCCCTAATAATCTATACAAGGTCTAAGAGAGCCATCCTTCTTCTCCATGAAGAAGAACCCCACCCCTGCCGGCGACGAGGAAGGGCGGATGAGACCAACTGCCAGAGGATCATTGATATACCTGTTCATGGTCTCCCTCTCGGGATCTGAGAGCGAATACAGCCATCCCCAAGGAGGCAAGGTGCCAGGAAGCAATTAAATCGCACAATCGTAAAGGCGATGAGGAGGAAGGGTCATGGCGTGGGACCAGCTGAACACTGCCCTCAAGTCATGGTATGTCAACGATCAGTCCGCCAGTTCATCCAGCAATGAAACACAAGCAGAGTTAGGACAGTGCGACAAACAGTAAGGACTTAAAGCAATAACAGTGTTGGTTGACCAGTCTATGTGTGTGTTGTGCGTTACCAACCAAGGATATCCCAACACTTCTGGTGCCGATGGAGATTGGATCAGGTAAAAGGACAACTGCTCTCTATGATTTCCAGAGATGAAGATGACTGGCTTGGAGGACTGGGTGATGACGGACAGGGGTATGCCACTGAGGTTGTGGTTGGTGATAAGTTCATCCAATTGGACCATAGAAAGCTGCCATTTGGAAGCCAAATGGATGTCCATAAAGTTCTCTTCCACTCCGGAATCCACCAGGGCTGAGACCGTGTGATAGGTAGACCACTGTGACAGTGTACGAAGTAATGGAGCAAGCAAGCATCTCTTCCTGCATGTCATTTACATTGTGTGTAAATAAAATCAAAGTGAAACTATAAAAACCCTCGCTTGTATTTTCGTGGGAGTTTGGCGTGAACCTCCATTGACGGTACGCCCATCAAAGCACTTTAAAGTAGTTTATCTTAACACGCTGCTCTACTCTGAATGTGGCCGGTCCGTTCATTTTAGGTGCCCAAATAATACAACAAGAATGGAATATGAGACACAAAAGACATCATGGTAATCATGGTATATCTATATTCGCTTAAAATTCCCATATGTGGACAGTAAACTGTGACTGGAATATGAAGTATGTAATGCAGCTATGTATGGCAAGCCATGAAGTGCTTATTTCATAAAATGCAAAGCGGACTGGTACCTCTTTGCTTTCACATTGCACAAATCAATTGAACCACAAAGGACCCACAAACGAACCATACTCAGACCACCTCCTTTCATACACTAACCTGCAAACTCATCAATGTCATTCTGTTCATTCTTGAAGTACAAAAACCTTTAGAACTTTGGACTGCCTTCTGTTGTGTCACATCAGCTCGTTCTCTGTGTGTGATACCGGTGCATTTCGTTCCCGTGACCCTGCTTCAGTAAATGTTATATCACCCTTTTGTGGTCTCCCAATGCTTTTACGCCACACTATTAAACAGAAGGCCAATTGAGTGAATTGGAAAGCACGCAAATTATTCTACTAATTTAAATGTCAGCTAATTTTTATTTATCTATGCCTCAAAAATACAGTATATTGATAAAATAATGTGCCGTTCAATAATCGATTTATATTTTGTGACATCCCTAATAATTTGTCATTGATGTTAAGACTAAGATTAAAATACTGCCGAACATCTCCTTTTGTGTTCCATAGAAAAAAGAAAGTCATATTGGTTTGGAATAACATGAGTGTAAGTAAATGATGACAGAATTCTATTTTTTTGGGTGAACTACACCTTTAAGCATCCCATTTGACCAGTTTTACCTATATTGACACTATATTAGCAATATCTGAAACTACTGGAAAGAGTAGTGGCTCAACAGTTTAGTGGAATTATTATACAAAAAAACAAAGCAATATGTTTAGTATAAAACATGACCTCACATTGTTTTGTGAAATGTTTTGTTGCCAACTTGAATCAGTTTGTATTCATACTTTTATACTTCTGACACTTACTTGACTCTTTAGCCACTGAAAAGAAAATTCTTTCTCTGCAAATATGACTATCACAACCTGAGTAAGCAGAACTTTGCCGTGGTCAACAGTAAGGCTTCAATCTCATTAGCAATTGATTAATGAAAGAGACTGTACCATCATATTAAATGTAGCAGCACATTCACGAAAAGGCAATTTTACAATTGGTCTAGAGTTATGGGTGCATATGTGGAGGGATCAGTTTGAATAAGGCAATGTTCATTCGTTATCTTTAATTGTTCCTGAGGAAGCTTTTAGTCTGGGTGAAATATGATTCTATTAGAAAACGATGCTTTCCCATTTAGAGCAAACAGACATGAATTATCTCATTTGGACCATTTTCAGGACTGTGCTACTATAGCTTATAGTGTGGGGGTTTAAGAGCCTTACCATTTCATGTTTCCATTTGAGGGCAGTATGTGGTGGATATAGAAGAGATTGCTCCCTTGCAGTAAAAATGGAAAGGAAACCTGAAGGACAGATCTAAACTATTTTTTTTAATTTATTTGTGACCTCTGTGAATATGCATAATGTGTTATGTCCATGGTTAAAGTAACTTGTTTGTAAAACTCTTCTTTATTACAGTTACAATTGAAAGGGCTTTATAGGAAGGTAATCGATGTCCGAAAAGTTTAAAGGAATATTCTGTTTTCAATACAAGTTAAGCTCAACTGACAGCATTTGTGGCATAATGTTGATTACCACAAATAAATTTCTTACTCGTCCTAATGTTTCGAGATTTCAAAATCAAGGTTATAGTGAGGCACTTACAATGGAAGTGAATGGGGCCAGTTTTTGGAGGGTTTAAAGCAGAGATCGGCCGATAATTGGATTTGCATATGTTTTTCCGGTATTTACACTTGATTAGACAGTCATCGGTTTTTAAACATTGGATTTATCGATAAATGCCATCATCTGGTTGATATGTAATGAATAGTGCCTAAGTGCCTAGAGATGCCATTACTCTACTGTGCATTCAACACGAAACAGCTGTGTTTACAGGTAAACTAACTTAATGTTAATGTTATTTTGGTCACCGTATGCAGTCAGAGCTTTTAACAAAATCCACTTGTGCAAAACTCCTGACATTATATTAACATATACTGTAACATTTACTTTTTTGTTTTTTGCATTAATTATCATCCACATAATCACAACTCTGAAAAACAGTGTAAAATGTCTGTGATAAGATTCAGCATTTTGATTAAGCCTACCTGACAGGGAAATTTGTGGGGAAAAATAACCATTTGCGCTACAAATATGTGTTTAAAATTGTTTTTGTGTTGTGTGAGAAGTTAAGCGTTGGTGTGTGATGTCCGTGAATGGATTTTTCTGCTAAAATAGCTGCAGATTGCACAAGGTAAAAGTACAGTGAAAATAGTAGTCTATAAAGCTTTTTTTTTAAAACTGCTACAAGGTATTATACAAATCTAAAAACAAGACAAGGTATCACAGAAAAGAAGGACAGCATTTCACCAGATTTTCAGTGAGCAACATAGACTGCAACAATCTGGCTCCAGAAGTAAACATTTTAATGTTGTGGCTGATCAAATAAAATAAAGTTTTTTTATTTACAAGACATTCATCTTGTGTTTGTGTATGTGTGTATATATATAAATGCTATTTCTAGCCATTTTACATGTTACCAGGCATGATCAAATTTTTTATCAAGAAAACTCACATTAGATCATAATTTCTTTTTTTCTAGTAAGACTTTTGATATTAGGGCAAAAATCATATTCTTGATAATAATTTTTGTATTGTTTTCCTGTAAAAATATAAAAAAATCCTTAAAACAAGATCAATTTGATTAATCTTGTTTTAGAAACAACACTGCATAAAATATTTAGGTATTTTTAACGTGTATTTTGTCTTACTGTACTGGCAGAGTTTTTATAGTCTAAACAAGTGAAAAATCTACCAGTGCTGAAGAAGTAATCCAAAGTATTTAGAATACGTTACTGACCTTGAGTAATCTAATGGAATATGTTACAAATGACATTTTACAGCATGTATTCTGTAATCTGTAGTGGAATACATTTCAAAAGTAACCCTCCCGACCCTGTATATATATATATATATATATATAAGGGTTGCCACTTTTGAAGTTTTAAAATAAGGGACACTTAAATGAGGGGGGGATCATAGCCCCTAACCACATCCTCCACAGTTTTAACAATAATATGCGTTATTAATAAACAAAATGTATACCCTTTGTTATATGCTGAAATTATAACTTTCTTGACCCCTGACCCCTAAAATAAAATACATCTTTTATATGTTAAAAATATATTTATTTTTATCTTTTCGATTATTTGTCTCCTTTATCTTATTTATGTATACATTTTGTTTGGTTTATACATATTTTTTCTCTTCCTTCACCTATGATTCAGTGATTGTATTCATACATAGTTTGATCTTTTTGAACATATATATATATAGAAATAAATCCACAGTTTTAGCACCATTTGAGGACTTTTCGGACAGTCCTTCACCCACCATAGGCACATTTTCCAATTTATATAAATGTTAAATTAGCAATCTGGAACAATTTCACCGTAACACCATCTGACCAGCTTAAATAAGGGACAAATCACGTCCTGTATTGATTTGATACGGGACAATCCTGTATTTTATGGGACGGGTTCAATCCTATATATATATATATATATATAATTATTTTTTTCACCAGATTTGTTTTTTTATTGTTATTTACAAGATATGTTGGAGACACAATGCATGTGCTGATGTTTCGATATAATAAAAAATTTTTTTGCACGCCCTCACTTCAATTTAAAACACTTGATTATCTAATTAAAAAAAATACACTGAAGTGAATATAAAAATATGGATGAATATTGTCAGTGATAAAAGATTTAAACACAGCAAATCCCCACGAGATGTCAGTGAGGCTGCTGTTATACTGTAGAATCAAGCCGTTCTAACTGTAGAGTTCACGGAGAAAAAACTCCAAAACAAACTAAAAAAAAAAGCAACTATCGGCATCGATTAATCAGTAAAACTGATATACTACCTCTACTAAGAGCGAGTTGAGCTGATGTTGACAAACTGTGTTAGTCAGTGCGTGAGTTTTTTTAAAGTCATCCAGAATCATCTTTACTCCATGATCGCTCAGATTACTATATATAGCTGAGAAATAGAGTTAAACTAACAGCTTCAGCATTACTTCCGATCACAGCTGAGAGTCACGACAGACAGTGTAATCAAACACACTCAGGGCACCTGTAACGAGGCTGGCGAGGATGGAGGATCTAAGTGAGCTTTTAATGGAAACAAAAGATGAACAAAGTAACTCAGTATAAAAATGAAACCAAAACACAGGGAACCAGGTACAGAACATGACAATACATGTGAAGACTGACGAAGGAAACAGGGAAAACAAGGGCTTAAATACACAGGGGCAAACAAGGGAACGAGGAACACCTGTAGAAACAATCGGGGAAAACCAATCATAAAATGAAACTACAAACTAACAGGAAACAGGAACATGGGAACTAAACAAGAATTTCAACATAAATGTCAATGCAAAAAACAGGGAATATGTGACAGCACCTACCTGATACAAGTTTCTGAGTTGGGAAAAGATGTAAACTTTCAACATGGCAGAGTAGAGAACACTTTCTGTCTTGGGGTCAAAATAAGAGTTCCGCAAGAAATATATAAGAATGAAACTGGCGTCCTCCATTTTTTCTCTCCGACAACAAAACCCTTGAACGTGACTGAAATATTCGTAGGAAAATTCAACATCACTCTACGATCAGTGCGGATTACTAGACATATTTGGTAAAGCTGTAATTCCAGTAGATATTTTTGGGGGTTTGTATTTTGTCACAAGAAAGCCTGTATTTAACAGAGGGATTTACTGTGTCTGGCTCCCTAAATATTATCACTATCACACACAAAATTATGCTCAGAGGTGCCTTAGCTGGAGCCATTCAATTCAACACAGGTCATTCTCTCTTACCTGTGAGTCAGAGTACCCATCATGTTACATCCCTGTCACTTCATTCCATTTTCCAATATATATAAAATGATTTACCCTAAATGTGACAGTGTTACAGTAACGATTAACCATTAACATTATCGCTTGTAAGACTCTTGACACCCAAGGAGTTAAGTAGCTTTTTGCATGGGTGACATGTGAGTGAAACATAATAAAGGTAATTTACTGCAAGGCAAATTCCATAGCTAAAGGGTTCCCATGTTAAAAAGCTCAGTGACCTTTAGCGGCTGATTACATAAAAGAGGCACAATCAGATTAGAGCAGGGAGGGAAAGGTCAAGCGCATTCGCAATGGTGGCCATTTCAGTCTACCTGGAGAGGCATCGTCTCGGTGCACCATCTGAAAAAGCAGCCATCGGCTGGGGGCGAGGAGGTAGTTAGCCTTTGTGCCCCAAGAGCCATTTACGCAAAGGCCAGCATCTGACATGATCATGCATTCCCTTGCTTTTATGTCCCGACGGACAGCGCTGTACGTGAGAGCATCTTCAACCTGAATGATCTGCTGAGGGACCTGTACTACGGCATGTTGAATTCTGTTGTAGTGAAGTCATGTGAAAAGCTGAATGTCAACTGTCTGATTCCAGTAGAGTGATTCTGGATGCTGAAATTCTCTCTGTTTGAGCTTCATAGCTGATAGCATTGATAGCTGATGCTATTAGCCTGGTCAAAAACCTAATCAGGCTAACACAAAAATCCATACACTAATCAGCACAAATACAGTTATCCTTATGTATGTTGGGACCACTGGTTTCCTGTGTCATATAGGCCTGTATCCTGAGATGCTCCACTGAGCAGCAGATGAGTCCCCATTCACTAAAGTCTCTCTATATTGTTTTGGCTCATTTCTTTATTTAAGCTTTGCACATTGTGTTCGTTGATAAAGTAATAAAGCTTCCCAATTCGATTCGAACAGCTGAGCCCCTCGCTACCTTCAAGAATCATCTAACTCTTCCATGAAAACTTGACTCACAGCTGTTAATGCACTAACTCTTAAAACACTGTGTCTTACCTTCATCTTTGTCCTAGCTTGTACTTTCCTGAGCATTTTTGGAACTTTGTAGTGCAGCACTCCTCGTGTTACTTTTTCCTTAGGATGAATCATTAATTGATTCTCACTAATTTGTCAGGAAATTGTCCTGGTCACATTTAACCCCAAATTAATACAAAAATATGAAATTATATTGCATAAATAAAATGAAGTCTAAATTTAAGACTATTAAGGTTTCTTGCATTGTGGCATTATATTCAGGACATTTAAGCACATTTTACCTCCCAGTTCTCATTATCGCATAACACATCTGAATGTGTTTCTTTTATGATTCTTTTCAATTACGTTTCTTATTACAACACAGTAATTTTTCACTATATTAAAGTAAAAAAGATGCTGTTGAACAAGTATTATTATTATTATTATTATTATTATTATTATTATTATTATTTTCGACAAAAATCAGCAAAAATTAAAATAGTGGTACCAGTGCTTCGATACCATATCAGTACTAAGATAAATAAATACAATTATATTATATATAAAAATATTTAGACTATTAAATATAGTCACGATACCAGTGTTTCTGCAGTACCGGTAGTACCGAGAACTAACTCAATCCAATACCCGCACGCTGTCTGACTGACACACAACTGCTTTCAAACGCTTACGTGCTTATTTAAGTGTGTGCACTGTTACTCCTTTTCAACTGAAATGCACAATTAATCAAATTCAATTTAAATGTAAAATTTATACTGTATGTCCTATTGTGATTATTAAACTGTGAAAGGCTGCAATCTTAGTTTGCATGAGCTGCGTGCTTTAAATGAATGTCTGAAGCAGACCGCTCATACACTGCAAACTCCACAAACATTGAGAATTATTTGTGTTGAATGAGATGACAAAGCAGAGCACTAATCCACTGTGAAGCATGCAGCACATGTAGACCATATTTATATAAATAAACCACAGCATTTGCACTTTAGTGATCACACTGGGCCATGTACATGAAGTGAAGCTTCCGTCAAAACCACACATCAAAATAAAAACTCACGTCAAAATAAAAGCATGATACAAAATGAAAGCTTGACACCTGAAATTTAAGAAATTGCAACAGTAATATTGCATTACAACTGCATAGTCAAATGTAAAATTCACTTTAGCAATATTAATAATAATAATAAATAATGATTAATAAATAATAGTATTAGGACAAGAACACATCTTGACAGGTTTCGTGAGAATCACCCTAATGTTTTTGCTTACTCATTTTTAAGTCGATTTAGATAAAAACATCTAATAAATTAATTAATGTTAACTCAGCTGCTTTGTCCAGACACCCTGCATTGCAGTTTTAAGTGCCTTTTATTGGTCCTGTATTCCTGTAAAAAGTTGAACTGAGTCATTTATTGGCAAATAGAAATTCTTAAGGTATATTGGTACTAACCATTGTTATTTCTGATGAACTATGCAACTTTTAGTTCCCCAGTTTAGATCTCATCTGTGATTATGCTTAATCTCACAAGAGGCACTTTGTCTTATTTGATCTAGCATGCATCCAATATATAGACAGGACCAATATGTGAAATGCAAGTCACCCCTCCAAGGTACAAGACACCAATCTGTGAAATAACCACACACTCTATGACTAGTCATCTAAAGCACTGGGCCATTTGATTTTCCTAAATGGCCCTGTGTGCATACACAAGTGCATATCATTTACATGAAGAGTAAAACAAACAACAAATACAAAGTCAAAGCTCTTAGCGTCTCAGTTTCGATGGGATAATGACATCCACTGCTATTCAGCTGGAGAACCACTGTGCAAGAGAGCTAGCATTTATTGTACAAAAATAGAAAAAGGAAAAAAGAAAAAAAGACAGTTTGTGTACTCGAAAAAACAGGCACAGTTTTATAGATATGATAGAGTAATATTTTTCAGAGTGCAGTAACAGACCCAGTGGTGGGTCAGTGAATGGTAGAAAAATGGCAGCTTAGAAAGAGCAGTGTTATCAAGTGGCTTTTCTCCACTTGTTGACAGCAGAATGGATCTGGGTGGCCCTGTTATTGTTATTATGATCATATAGCACAACCTCCATCGCACTAGTGAGTCTAGCAGGCTGGGAAGATGGCGAGTGATAAGACACTATTTGTGTGTGTGCATGTGTGTATCTGAGCTAACTAGAGTGTGGACGCTCCCTGTGTGTGCCTGTTTTTACAGTACAGTATGTGTAAATGTGTGTGTATGGGCATGTGTGTGGGTGCAGGACGGGAAGGCAGTTTGTCTTAGGCGCAGATCGACGCTGGCTGACCTGTCAGCTGGTTTTATGGCGGGCCCATTAAGGGGCTGACATGGTTAATGCTGATTGCGGCAGGCGCAGCGAGGACCTGACAGTAACGGTGTGCTGAGTGACGCAGATGATGTTAACAAGCTGGGGGAAGCGACTGGGGCCTGTGTTTACAGTGGGGGGGTGCTAAAGCTGTCTACACGATAACCACCAACCTCCTCTGCACACGTATAAACACACACATAATACACACAGAGGCTGGCACAAACTACACCAGCAGATAATTAGGCAGCCTACAAACAAAAGAGCCAGGCATTCATTCCTTACCCTTCCAGACAGTGGATAGCTGCTGTGGCCCGTCACTTAACGAGTGAAGAAAGCTCTGTATCTTCGCCAATTTTACCGGCTTCAGAATGCTTGCAATTCAGCCACAGACTTTTCATCTTGACTGCTCTATTCAGTTCAGCTTTGATTTATTTGTATATAAACTGTGGCAAGGAAACGTCAGTGCACCATATATACTTACAAAAATGAACCATGATATACATTTTTTTTGGACTATTCTCTGAAGTACCTTATAAATACTGTACCATAATATATGAATATGCTAGGTATCATGGAACATTTTTACATTTGAGTATATAACATGAAATTCTATGGAAAGTTGACATGTTCTGTGGTGTGACATGCTATTTTCCATCTAAAACTATTTTAAACTGCGTTTTACTAATTTTTAAACAATAATTCTAAGTGATGCTCTGAAATGAAAATTCTTGTCCAAAACCGAAAAGTCTGGACACACTGGACCAAAAACCAAAACCAAAAATTATATTTTATTTTTTTTAATAATTGAACAAATGCTAAATATATTATTATGGATGCACCAAAACCTTTTCTATACATACACATTTCATTATGAAAGAGAGCAGAGAGAAAAGCATTACATTAAAAAAGTGTAGCCTAGTAAGTAAACCTTTATTGTTTTCAGTTTTAAAATTAACTGTAATTCCAGTGAAAATCTTCAGTGATCAAGAAGCCAGTTCTATTGACACATTTTGTTTCCACATTGTATGTGGACCTGGAATGTGGAAGTGGATCCCTTTTGTGTTCACTTTAGTTGTGATGGGACATCACATTACTCGGTCAGTTTAAATATTAGTATAATTTGTAATACATTACTGTTAATAATAATACTAATAATAATGATGATAATAATATACAATTATAAAATTTCAGTTGTAATTTCTTACATTTAATGGTGCTTTCACACTAGCACTTTTGGTGCACACCCGGGTTCGAATGACGACAAAGTTTGGTTCTTTTGAGTGATGTGAACGCTGTTTCTCCTCTGTAAAAATATCTAAAAATCCTTAAAACAAGATAAATCAAATTTAGAAACAACACTGCATAAGATATTTAGGTTTTTCAGAGAATGTATTTATAACATATGTATTTTGTCTTACTGTACTGGCAGAATTTTTATAGTCAAAACAAGTGAAAAATCTACCAGTGCTGAAGAAGTAATCCAAAGTATTTAGAATACGTTACTGACCTTGAGTAATCTAACAGAATATGTTACAAATTACATTTTACAGCATGTATTTTGTAATCTGAAGTGGAATACATTTCAAAAGTAACCCTCCCAACCCTGCCTGCTTGTCTCCAAATAAATCGCCTTCAGAGAGCAGCTCACATCTCAAATCTCTTGCAATGCTTGCAGCAGAGAAACACTAACATTCATCACATCACTGCACATTCAAAGCATCCGCGGGAGAAAAATGCAAGTGTCATGTAAACAAAACTTTAATACTTCACTTAACAGAGTGAAGCTGACGTCTTCTTGAGTTGTTACTTAGTTAAGCAGGTAAACAGCTGCCGCTTGTTCGGGTTCGGTCCAAGCAATCAAAAACCCTCTGGCTTTTATTTTGGCAGAAAACTACAGGAAGAACCCTGCGCGTGCAAGATGTGTGTGTGTCAACAACAGAGCAGCGCTCATTTACTGAAGCACGCTGCGCATACAGAAGATTCACAAAACTATTGTATGACTTCAAGAGACTTTTAATATAATGCACAAGCCATATAGACTACTTTAATGGTGCTTTTATGATTCTTTAATGTTATATTGGAGCTTGACAGTAAAGACTATGATGCCCAATAACACAATACCGCAGCACTGGAAAACATTCTTTATTAATGCGCTAATTATCAAGAGAGTGATCACTTCACTTCACTTCACTTCTGGGGATGTGGACTTTAATATGCAACATAAACAATGCTTTTTCTCCATGTGAGTCATTTATGTTTCTATTCTAATTTTCGGCTAAGATTTTCTGCCTTTTTTTCCTCTTTCAGCTGAAAGCCGAAAATAGCTTTTTATGCCATTTCTGTCTGAAAATTGTCGGCAGACACAATTTCTGTGTATCCCTAACATGTATGGTGCTTTTATAACCTAATATTAATTGAGAGACTGTACAGAGCATTTGTTTTTGCTAATTGTCACACTGCAGGACCATTTAAAATGTACAAGTGAAAGCAAATATGTGGTTAAAATGAAGAAAAACTTGAATTAAATGTTGACCGGTTACAAGACCTAAGACATAAACATTTCCTCATCCATTCACATAGACTAAATTTTAACCTAAAAACTTGATGTTACAAAAAAGTCCATGGACATGTAATAGGTCAACTATCAATTTATTCATTTAGCAGACACTTATATCCAAAGCAACTTGTGAGAAATACAGCATAAGCAATGGTATACATCAAAATACCACACTATTACCATTTGATACCATCACTATACCATAGTACTATCACAGTACTTGTTTTTCCATGGTATGGGATCCCTATTTTTAATATGTACACTGCTGGTCAAAAGTTTTGAAACACTTGACTGAAATGTTTCTCATGATCTTAAAAATCTTTTGATCTGAAGGCGTATGCTTAAATGTTTGAAATTAGTTTTGTAGACATAAATATAATTGTGCCACCATATTAATTTATTTCATTATAAAACTAAAATGTAATTAAAAAAAAAAGTTTTTGAAATTGATGACTTGGACCAAATAATAAAGAAAAGCAGCCAATAAGTGCCAAACATAGATGGGAACTCCTTCAATACTGTTTAAAAAGCATCCCAGGGTGATACCTCAAGAAGTTGGTTGAGAAAATGTCAAGAGTACATGTCTGCAAATTCTAGGCAAAGGGTGACTACTTTGAAGATGCTAAAATATAACACAGTTCTGATTTATTTTGGATTTTGTTTAGTCACAACATAATTCCCATTGTTCCATTTATGTTATTCCATAGTTTTGATGACTTTACTATTATTCTAAAATGTGCAAAAATTATAATAAAGAGTGAGTAAGTGTTTCAAAACTTTTGACCGGTAGTGTGTATATATATATTTGTGTCTATTAACCCAAATGCATCTACAGTGCATAAATGCTCTTCTTTGCTCATCTTTCTTTATCTGTTGTTTGTCTCGTCCTCTGCGTTTGAATGCCAGTCGAATCAAAGAAACATGGTGATATTAAATGTGATATGTGCAGTTTGTATTGCCTGCAGTGTTCTTCCGCAGATGACAAAATGACACAATTTCTGCAATGATATAAGGAAACATGCTCAAAAACAATTAGTGTTGAGAACTCACATTTCAAATTAAGCTGTGGGGCGATTGCATATATAAGTCCTCTTGTCAGCTCAGTGAAGTGACATCTAATGAGCTTCATTAATATGCTAAACAGGCCTTTTTCCCCCTCATTTTGCTCATGCTCTGTCCACTGCAAAGTGACCAGCCTTGGAATATTTCTAATTGCAAGTCAATTATGTCATTGAGCCCATTTAGAACTTCATTTGTATGCAAATTTAGGGTTGTGGGGCTGAGAAAGGGTTCACCACTCAACAACAGTAAGTGTATAAATAGTACATGATCTTACTTTGGGCTAACAGAGCTGTTTTGTGTGGATGCAAAAGGGATTTACGTTATGTCTGTCTGTCCGACATGGAAAATGGATGGTTGAAATTCAAGCCGAGCTGTAACAGGCTTGTTTGCTTAATGTCTGATCACAAGTTCCCCAGCTCATTCAATGATCATTAATTGAACTTACAGGGGAGAGTTGCACCCAGTAAATGATTTCTCAATGCATCATCTGTCTTTGATCTCTATACAATCAATAAGTTTAGTGGTGTGTAACACACCCATCAATAAAGGCTGATGAAGGCGTACTGTAAGTAAATGTTTAGGGGAAGTCAGTACCTCCCGTTGAGACAGTTGTGGGTCTGTGGAGTTTTGTATTGTCAACTGTGGATTTAATAGGCTGCTGTGTGTAGATATGGCTGCTCGCTATGGAAATGACACTGAGGGGCTTTCTCTTCCCAGAATGCAACCTGCATTTCTGTCAACTGCTGCAGCTGTACAGAGAGCAAACCAGCACACACATACTGTTACACCGAAGTACGCATACAAGTACACAAATAAGCTGGTAATAGGCACTTGCACATTTTGTGTACACACCCGTTAGGGCCTGTGTATTAGTTTTGGAGACAGTGTTATGCTAGGCAGGCTTGGTGTAGGCAAACAGAGCCGTGCCTGCTGCCCGACTGGCCCCTTAACGATGATCAAGATCCATTTTATTAGTGCAGACTGGGGCTCTGCACAAGAGGCATGGTTGTAAATTAGCTGCCAGGCCGGCATCAATACTAAAGAAAATCCAGTGACATTGTGAAGTCTGCCACCCATCAGCAGTTAATGAATGGATGAAGTGAAGACCATTTTTAGTAAATTCATTACTGTATTGGACTTGACAGGGCAGATTAATAATTGGTTTGTCACATTTTTTTTCTCCCAAATGATTAATATGTCTATTGATTAGCGACCTGGGCAGTGTGCAGTTGATATGGAGAAAAATGCATGCACAAGCACTCGGATACAGAAATCCATTGGCCAATGAAAGAGTGACCAACAGTCAAAAACACTGCATCCAACTTAATCAAGCCCTCCTACAGCTATCTGTCCAGATGCCATTGCAGGAACAGCTACTAGTCAGGCAGTTTGCTGCAGTCATCACACCAACTCTCTGCTTAATCAGGCTGTAACTTTTTTAATAAAATAATTTTTTTTAGCATTTTGCCACTTATTTATAGGGACAGTGAGAAATAATGCAGGGAACAGGATCAGGAATTGTCACCAGCCAGATTTGAACTTGAGTTGCCTGCATGAGCTCAATGTGTTAAAGTCAAACCATGTGCACTAACTGATAGGCCACAGCTCTGAAGTGTGAAGTTCATGGCTGAAGTACATTTTTGGAAAGTATTTTCTCCTATCCCAGTTTAACATTAGAGCTGTGTATTGATACAGATTTCCTGATTTGATTTAAATTCACAAGCTTTCGATCCTAATTTCAATTCAGCTTGATTGACCAATGGTGTGAGTTTGGGGTGGGACTATCTGTTTGTTCCCTATCTGTCACTCACTCAACGTTGTGTGGATGTAGTGAAACTAGGGGTCACTCTTGGGAGCCTGAAACACCTCTGGTCTTTGATAAAAGGCCAATGAAAATTGGTGAGTGGTATTTGCATACCACTCCCCCGGACATACGGGTATAAAAGGAGCTGGTATGCAACCACTCATTCAGATTTTCTCTTCAGAGCCGAATGGTTGATGTTCACTGAGCTGACTGTTCATTCACCTCTGCTGGATCTGACGGCACATTTCAGCAGCTTCTCCCTCCTCTGCACTGGTGCACTGCAGAGAACGCCCCTGGGCGCTTTGGCAGAAATAAAAGAGTATATTTCTCTAAAAGAGCGGCACACACGGAACGTCTTTTTAAAGACGCGTCTTTTTAAAGATGCCTTTCCGTTTGTGTGTTATTCCTGGTTGCGATCGTTATCTCTTGCCTTCTGATGGTCATGATCGCTGTCTTTCGTGTCTGGGCACGACCCACACAGAGACAGTGTTCGTGGATGGATCGTGTACTCATTGCGAGAACATGACCATGGCAACGTTGCGGTCGTGGCTTGCCTTCATTAGAAAGCAAGCCACCCCAGCGGCTCCCCGCCTCGGTCTTTATACCTACGGGTATGAGGCCAGCGTGGCTAGCACTGGGGGCAATTTGGGGACCCCAATGGGACCACCTCCGCCGGGTATCCCCCCACGGACATCCCGTTCCCCAGCATGCTCGTCTGCCCCGATCGGGCTTCCGGATGTGTCCGCCGGCTTGTCTCATGGTGAGTTCGACCTCTTGTTCGGAGCCCGCGAAGGTGATGAGCTCTCGAGCGCAGCATCAGAGAACGGGCTCGTCCAGTCGGACGCGGAAGCCTCAGCAGGGATCCCCCCCTTGGGTATGGTCGCCCAGTCACAGGCTGACGCGGAAATGACGGACATGCTTTCCCGGGCAGCCACGAGGGTCAGGCTAGAGTGGAACCCTCCACTCTCCCCTGAACCCTCGCGGCTCGATGATTGGTTCCTGGGCTCGCGGCCCAAGTGCACGAAGAGCTGACAAGGTTGTGGGAGGCACCTTTTACTGCCCGGTCCTGATCTTTCAGCTCCCCCACCCTCACTACCCTCGATGGTGGGGCGGCTAGGGGCTATTTGGCAAAAAGAAAAGAGGCGGTGGGTTGCGTCCAATCTTGGACCTGCGAGTACTGAACCGGGCTTTACACAGACTCCCGTTCAAGATGCTGATGCAAAAACGCATTCTAGCGAGCGTTCGGCATTGTTCACGACGGTAGACCTGAAGGATGTGTACTTCCATGTCTCGATTTTACCTCGACACAGACCCTTCCTGCGGTTTGCATTCGAGGGTCGGGTGTATCAGTACAAGATCCCCCCTTTTGGCCTGTTCTTGTCCCCTCGCGTCTTCACGAAGGTCGCAGAGGCAGCCCTTTCCCCGCTAAGGGAAGTGGGCATTCCCATCCTCAACTATCTCGACGATTGGCAAATCCTAGCTCACTCTCAGGATGTGTTGTGTGCACACAGGTACCTGGTGCTCTCGCACCTCAGCCGACTAGGGCTTCGGGTCAACTGGGAAAAGAGCAAGCTCCTCCCAGTTCAGAGCATCTCTTTTCTCAGCTTGGAGTTGGACTCAGTCTCGTTGACAGCATGCCTCATGAATGAGCGCACACAGTCAAGTCTGACCTGTTTGAAGGCGTTCAGACAGAAGACAGCGGTTCCACTGAAACTGTTTCAGAGGCTCCTGGGGCATATGGCATCCTCAGCGGTGGCCACTCCGCTCGGGTTGATGCATATGAGACTGCTTCAGCACTGGCTTCATACTCAAGTTCCAAGATGGGCATGGCGTCGTGGGACACATCGCGTGGCCATGACGCCGATCTGTCACCGCCTCTTCAGCCCTTGGACCGACCTCACGTTTCTACAGGCAGGCGTTCCCCTAGAGCAGGTCTCCAGGTGCATTGTGGTTACGACAGATGCCTCCAAAACAGGCTGGGATGCTGTTTGCAATGGGCACGCAGCCGCCGGCTCATGGATGGGCCCGCGGCTACATTGGCACATCAACTGCCTCGAGTTGCAGGCAATTTTGCTTGCCCTGCGGAGGTTTCGGCTGTTGATCCAGGGCAATCATGTGTTAGTTTGGACAGACAACATGGCAATGGTAGCATATGTCAACTGTCAACTGTCAAGGCGGTCTGCGCTCCCGTTGAATGTCACAACTCGCCTGCCGTCTCCTCTTCTGGAGTCAGCAGCACCTCAAGTCGCTGCGAGCCACTCACATCCCGGGCGACCTCAACACTGCAGTGGACTCGCTGTCACGGCAGGTTACCCTCAGGGGAGAGTGGAGACTCCACCCTCAGGTGGTCCAGCTGATTTGGAGTCAATTCGGGCAGGCACAGGTAGACCTGTTCGCCTCCCAAGAATCCTCCCACTGCCCGCTCTGGTACGCCCTGACCGAGGCACCTCTCGGTATAGATGTGCTGGCACACAGCTGGCCCCCTGGACTTTGCAAATATGCATTTCCCCCAGTGAGCCTACTTGCACAGACCCTGTGTAAGGTCAGGGAGGACGAGAAGCAGGTTGTCCTGGTAGCACCCTACTGGCCCAGACGTGGTTCTCGGACCTCACGCTCCTTGCGACATCCCCCCCCCCCGGTGAATTCCCCTGAGGAAGGACCTTCTTTCTCAGGGATGGGGCACCATCTGGCACCCACGACCAGACCTCTGGAATCTCCATGTCTGGCCCCTGGACAGGACACGGAAGACTTAAGCGGCCTACCACCCGCGGTGGTAGACACGATCACTCAGGCTAGGGCCCCCTCTACGAGGCACCTGTATGCCTTTAAGTGGCGTCTGTCTAAGTGGTGTTCTTCCCGACGCGAAGAACCCCAGAGATGCGCAGTCGGATCGGTGCTTTCCTTCCTGCAGGAGAGGTTGGAAGGGCGGCTGTCCCCCTCCACCTTGAAGATGTATGTAGCCGCTATAGCGGCACACCACGACACAGTGGACAGTAAGTCCTTAGGGAAGCACGACCTGATCATCAGGTTCCTGAGAGGCACCAGGAGGTTGAATCCCTTCAGACCGCACCTTGTTCCCTCATGGGACCTCTCTGTAGTTCTTCAGGATCTACGGAGAGCCCCCTTTGTGCCCTTGCAGTCAGCTGAGCTTAAGGCACTCTCTTTGAAGACTGCCCTCCTGACTGTGCTCACTTCCATCAAGAGGGTAGGAGACCTGCAAGCGTTCTCTGTCAATGAAATGTGCCTGGAGTTTGGTTCGGGCTACTCTCACATGATCTTGAGACCCCGACCGGGCTATGTGCTCAAGGTTCCCACGACCCCTTTTAGGGACCAGGTGGTGAACCTGCAAGCGCTGCCCCAGGAGGAGGCAGACCCAGCCCTGACGTTGCTGTGTCTGGTGCGTGCTTTAAACATCTATTTGGATCACACGCAGAGCTTTAGAGTCTCTGAGCAGCTCTTTGTCTGCTTTGGTGGACAGTGGAAAGGAAGTGCTGTCTCCAAGCAGAGGATTGCCCACTGGCTCATTGACGCCATAACAATGGCATATCACGCCCAGGACGTGACGCCCCCGGCAGGGCTACGAGCCCATTCTACCAGGGGTGTAGTGGCCTCCTGAACCTTGACCAGTGGCGCCTCTCTAACAGACATTTGCAGAGCAGCGGGCTGGGCAACACCCAACATCTTTGCGAGGTTCTACAATCTCCAGGTGGAACCGGTTTTCGTCCCGTGTAGTGGCAGGCACAAGCAGGTAAGTCCGAGGCACACAGTGGTCTGCCCGTCACACACTGCCAGTTCACGTAACACAGTTCAGCCAGTTACGGCATTTCGTATAGGGACCCCTAGTGTCACTACATCGACACAACGTCGAGTGAGTGACAGATAGGGAACGTCCTGGTTACTTGCGTAACCTCCGTTCCCTGATGGAGGGAACGAGATGTTGTGTCCCTCCTGCCACAACGCTGAACTACCCGCTGAAATGGCCGGGACCTAGTCTCGGCTCCTCAGCACGAAACCTGATCGAGTGGTTGCATACCAGCTCCTTTTATACCCGCATGTCCGGAGGAATGGTATGCAAATACCACTCGCCAATTTTCATTGGCCTTTTATCAAAGACCAGAGGTGTTTTGGGCTCCAAAGAGTGACCCCTAGTGTCACTACATCAACACAACGTCTCGTTCCCTCCATCAGGGAACGGAGGTTATGCAAGTAACCAGGATGTTTGCTATAATGGTTGACAGGGTGAGTATTTAGGAAAGCTGTTTAAAAACCAGCCTGATCTCATGAAATTTACAAGACAATGGCAACATTTTTGCAAACCAAAAGGACATGATGTATTACACATTTGGCAGCAGTTTCCTAGTGAAATATCCATGGAGGTGGAGGGCCAAATGCGAGTGAAATGATGTTGTAATCAGACGAGGTTTTTAAGGTGAATATTAGATGTATGTTTTAATGAGTAAAACGCACCTACCTAACCTTAAAGTTTAACCTAAACCTAACCAGTAGTGTTCTAAAAGATAAATGAGAGATTAACAAAACAGACATCCTTACACTACACCAACACCTAAACTAACCAATAGTGTTTAAAAAGCAAATTCAACACGAAAAGCACATTTATAGAAGAAACCACGTCATTTCGTGTTGCTTCTATGACACTTTCGCTTCACTTTCACTTTCGTTTCGTGCATCCTTGGCTGGACTTGAGGGTTGGTTTTCGAGTCCAAAGTCCAACACTATATCAATTGAGCTACTGCAGAAGTTAATCTGCATCTAATAAGTGTAAATGCAGGTGGGCCTGTAATACAAGCATTAAAATGTGTAGTTTTTCAAATAATGCATTAGCATAAAGTGTTTTGATTTTCACTGATGAGCCAAAACATTATGACCACCTGCCTAATGTGCTGTTGGTCCACCACCGCCAAAACAGCACCGACCTGCCGAGGCATAGACTCTGCAAGACCCCTGAAGTTGTCCAGTGGTATCTGGCACAAAAACATTAGCAGCGATCCTTCAAGTCCTGTCAGTTGTGAGGTGAAGCCGCCGTGGATCAGACTTGCTGGTCCAGCACATCTCACAGATGCTCAATCGGATTGAGACCTGGGGAATTTGGAGGCCAGTGCAACATCTTGAACTCTTCATTATGTTCCTCAGACCATTCCCGAACCATGTGTGCAGTGTGGCAGGGCGTATTATCCTGCTGAAAGAGGCCACTGCCATCAGGGAATATCATTGCCATGAAGGGGTGTACCTGGTCTGAAACTATGTTTAGGTAGGTGGCATGTGCCAAATTGACATCCACATCACAATGGCCATACCCAGGGTTTCCCAGCAGAACATTGCCCAGAGCATCACACTCCCTCCACTGGCTTGTCGTGTTCCCACAGTGCATCCTGGTGCCATCACTTCCCCAGGTAAATGGCGCACACGTACAAGGCCGTCCATGTGGTGTAAAAGAAAACGGGACTTATCGGACCAGGCGTCCTTCTTCCGACACTTGCGTGCCCATTGTAGGCGCTTTCGATGGTGGACAGGGGTCATCTTGGACACTCTGACTGGTCTGCGGCTATGCAGCAGGGTGCAGGGTGCGATGCACTGTGTGTTGTGACACATTCCTCCCGTAATCATCATTAACATTTTCTGTGACTTGTGCCACAGTAGACCTTCTGTCGTTTCAGACCAGACGGGATAGCCTTCGTTGCCCTCATGCATCGATGCAGGATTTGAGTAATAGAGCGAAAAATAAGTGTTTATAAAGTCATAAACAGCCATAGTACCTGTGATTTGCGGGAAAGTGAATAAAATGCACAGTTGTAGCACCTCTTGTGTTAAATTTCACCAGGAAATGGCAGCAAAACGTAGAAAGCGGCACATAAAACATAAAATTTAGCTATACTAAAGTTCATTCTATGAGACTTTGTTGTTGAAAATCATGTTCATTTTTGCAATTTCTTTTTGTGGCGCTAGTGGTGCAAAAATTACATATTTAAGCAGCTTTTTCTTACAATACCACTTTTTATATTTAAAATGCTTTTTGGCAGTAACGTTGCCACAATTTGGCTTTGCTTGAAGTGTGTATTGTGGTGTTCAGCGTCAAACACAAAAAGTGATAGGATTAAGATGGAATTATACTGTATGCCAGTACAAAACATTTTCAGATAATTAGCATTGAACAGATCATGGATGAATGGATTTAGCCAGTTATTGAAATGCAATGTAATTAGTCTTGATCCTACAATGAATAGTCTGACATTTGCACAATAAATGCTCTGTTAAATGTATGCTGTTGATGCATGATATAAGAATCATACATAGACCGTAATCCATGACAGACCTGTAAAATCATTTTTTATCAGACCAGCAAGTTGTGTGTTCATCCATAGAATGAGCCTTCATCTCACTTAAATTCATACTGTAGATAAAAAGAACACCAAACAACTAAGTACCGGATTGAGTTATCATTTTACCATTTTATCATTTGAGTTCCACCCCGAAATAATCTGTGTTCTACAAAGACGCGTCTAATTCTGAACACACGCTGCTTTGTGGCCTATCCTGCCGCATCATTGCAGCGTGTGGTAAAGCGCTCGACTCAATTTCAGTACAGCCAAGATTAAGAAAGCCATGTGCTGCCTGTGACAATGGAGCATTACCATATGAATATGACCATCGCATCTCAGTCTCTTTAGCCCATCAATCTTTGCTGGCTCTTGTTGGGGAGTCAGATAACCTCCAGGAGATCCCCTCTTAACCTCAATTCTGTAGGATGGATTAAGAAATACCCGTGAGCAGAGTGTTTGAGGAGAACGGCGGCCACGCCATTATTCTTCCCTGAAACGAGTTATAATACAATTAATCTTGTCCAGGGGGAAAAATATGGCACCTAAGTGAATTTTACATGAAGACCCTCCTACTGCTTATCACCAGGGCCCCTTTCCTGGATGTGGAGTAATTGTGTTCTGACAGAGACAATGACTGTAGGTGAACTTCAGTGGAGACAGAAGACTTGTCATATGCACAGAAATACTTGGGGTGTTTGCGTAAAACCTAGGGGGAAATATATATGTACGCATTGGATATAAAAAATGTGACAAAAAAAGCAAGGGTTCTTTTTTCTTTTCTGTGTTTTGAAGCATTTTTCTAATCAACATGTTTAAATTGATGATGTTCAGCTGACGAAATATGAAAAAACAACAGTGCAACCCATTGAACAGATTGTACATCTATCCCTCACAGCCTCGTTTTCATTCCAGTCAAAAATTAAATATGGCTCTACTCTGAATAGGTCCATACTTCATGCCTTCACCTTGGACTCGCAATAATTACATTTAGAGAATTATATTTTGTAATTTCTTTTCTCACTAGAGTTGGGATCAATGCATTTTTCACGCATCAATAATCATAAGATTTTCCTGATGATTATCGATGTACTGTATATCAGGATTTGTTTCAGATTTAAATTGGGCTGCTCGTTGCACAATATTTTTTTTCTTTTCAAAATTTTTCTCAACACAACTTTAGTAAAGTGTGAGTGGCAAAGTAAATTAAAGGGGGTTGCACACCAGACACATCTTATGGACAACATGGCACGTTCTAAAATTCGATGCTTTCTATGAAGGTATGCACACACCGCCAATGCTCAGCTTTAAAATTCTGCAGTGCCAGGGAGCGCAACACGCATAGTATTCCATTAATTTTGACCCAAATCATAATCAAAGGACAAAGATTATTTACTCTAGCCATTGCTGGGTGATATATTGTGTACATGTATCTTTCATATAGCCTACACAATGTATTTTCAGTTACAAGTATGACATTTTATGGTTTGACCGCCTGAATGAAAGACCTATTCAAGGCTACATACAGAGAAATTGCATAATAAACATTGCCATTTATAATTGTTCAGTTTGTGCAGTTACACAAGTTTCATACACTAACATGCAAACTCATCAGCGACACTTTGTTCATTCTTGAAGTACAAAAACCTTGGTAACTTTGGACTTCCGTCAGCTTTGCTACTTCAGCTTGTCCTGTGTGTGTGTGTGTGTGATACTTTTCCTGACCGCAACCAGTTTCAGTAAATGTTATATCACCCTCTTGTGGTCTCCCAGTGCTATTACGCCAGACTGTAAAAACAGAAGGCCAACTGAGTGATTTGCACAGCATGCAGATTAGGCGTCTATTTTATTTTTGATGCCTCAATAATATACTGATAAAATAACGTGCCGATCAATAATTGATATATCAATATTTTATGACATCCCTGTTTCTCACTCATGAACTATGCAAAACTAGGTGGGTGCCAAAATCTAGTCGCTCTCTTCTGTATCAGTCAGTGGTTCTAAATTCACTGTCAAGTCAGAACACAATCCAGTTCACACTGGACATCCACTGCATGTATTTCTTTGCAAGCAGAAGTGGGCTGTGGAGTCACATCCTGATGTCCAGGTGGAGAACACACAGCTATGTAAGCATCTCTCACGCTTGTGTAGCTGTGTGCGATCATTAAAAACATTACCACATGTCGTAAACTACCCTCGCATACACAACACACAACGAGAATAATCTCGCAATCATGAGCTTGCACTCCCCTGATAATGTCTGTATATGTGCTGAGAGTGTCTTAATTAACTTTTCCATTGGGAATGGGAATTTCAGGCTCATGTGATGCAGTTTCATTACATATAATGGGCCTATACTTGTACAGAGGATGATTGTGTTTATGCAAATTGTGCCTATATTTTAGAGGTAATCAATCGTAGATATTTTTATTGATTTTAGTTTTTGCTTCATTTACTTTTTCTATATTTGCTTGCTGGTTGTTCCCATAATACTGGAAATCGGTATCTCAGTTATGGAGCCAGGTAGCATGATTTATTTAAATGTGTCTATTTAATATACTTATATCTTGCCTGCACTCGGCATTTGTAATAGAGGTGTATTGGACAGTGTATGGGTAACGTAAAGACATAAACCATGGTCTGATCCATGGGACAGCGAGAGCAGGGGCCATTGGTGTAAAGAGAGGGGGGAGAGAACACAGGTGAAATTGATTCTTGGTGTCTATATTTCATGTTGAAAATTGGCTCGTACATCCAGTGGTTTGATCTATGGGGGCCGTCGTTCTAAAAAAAAACCTTAGTAAATGTGTAATTTCTCCCTTGATGGAACACAGACAAAAGGTGATCCTTCTTATTCCTCTGCCTCTTTCTCTCTCTCTCTCCCCTGTTCTTTTTCCTTTCGCCGCAGATACTTCTGTTTGTGCAGGAATACGGCCCCCTCCACTCGTTCCCCCCCCATTTCTTTCTCTTTTTCTCTCATTCACCCTCCCTTCCACCTCTTTTCTCCTCCTTTTCATGCTCCTTGATGTCTCCATTTCATTATGGCCCCTCCATTTATCAACTCTTTTCGGGTGAGGAGTGACTTCCCAATGCCAGTTTTTTTGGTAGAGGTTTGTGATTGTATGTGTGTATCCCTTTCTCTGGGGGTTCATATCTGTGCGGATGATATTGGAGGCTCTCTGCTGACGGAGCTGTGTAATATTCTCTGCAGGTGTCTTGTTTGTTTGGCACCAGAGAAGTGGCCCCGGGCAGATGTTCTGCCCTGCATGCATGCTGATAGATGTGAATAAAGATAGAGTGGTATAGGTATAAATAGAAAAGAGGGGCAAAATAAATGGGGCAGACAGGGGAGCAATGCACAGCCACTGATGTGTAAATGATAAAGAGCCCCCAGCATCTATTTGAGGCTTGGATGCTATGAAAGAAAGGCATCCAGAAAAAGAGTAGTAAATGGGTGAGTGCACTGCAATCAAGAAATGGTAATGCTAATAATAATAATGTGAAATTAGTTCTCTCTATCTGTGGCTGAGTGAACAGGCCTTTTAATCATGGCGTAAAAGGTGCGAATGCGCTTTATCATCATTGAACTGTGTCCGGGGCTAATTGTGGCCATATTTCACTGTCCGGGAGCCCAGGGTGTCCAGCAATCTGGCCTGCTGGAGCTCCGCTGTGATTGAATGCAGAAAAAGTCTCAGTCACAGGAGGGCTCAGCTGGGAGCCAGCCCAGGAGACAGACACTAAGTGAAACAGAGAGCTCCCTCATATACATCCCCCCATCACACTTTCTCTTGCCCCTCACACTTCCGTCCCTCTCATCTCTCTCTCTTTGGACCATGCTGCTCGTACTGAAGGAGAGGGGAGCCCAGTAGATGTGGCTCCTCCATACTGTAGGTGAGTCCAGGGAGATCTAGCATGGTGCCATGTCCAGAGAGTCTGATTCTCAATTATGATTTGCGAGTGGAAGTGTTTCTAGACAGGTACTGGCTGTCCGATAATAATCATGACTCAGAACAGTGATTTATGATCGCCACTGACATAGTGTTTGAGCACTTACTGATGAAAGAATAGCAGAAAGCTGTCCTATATAACAGCTTGATATGATCCTCGTTCTTTAGAGACATAACTTTGTCTATCATGACAGGTGTGATTTTCAGGAAAATGTCCTGGTCGTATTTAACTCCAAATCAATCTATAAAATTATATTTTGTATAAAAGAAAATGAAGCCATCATTTTTGGATCATTAAGATTTTTGTTGCGTTGTTGCGTTGATATTATTTTCAGGACATTTAAGCACATTTTAACTCCAAATTCTCATTACCATAACATGTTCTGGCATTTTGCTTTTACTATTTCCATTGTTTTCAATGATGATTCTCATTACATAACAGTAATTTTTACTGTATTAGAGTAAAAAGAAGCAATTATTTTTTTCAATTAAAATCAGAAAAAAATGAAAGGCATTACCAAGGGAGTACAATTATCATAATAAAATTGAAATAATATTAAAAAAAAATTTCACACGCTAATGAAAATGTCATAATGACTATCTTTCGCATTGCAAAAATGATTATTGGGGGGTAAAATGTACACAACTGTCATGAAATAATGTCACAATATTAAAAAATATAAATGGCCCTAAAAATAGGCTTCATTTTGTATATGTAAAATATAATTTCTTAGATTACTTTTGATTTTGCAGTAAAATAGGATAAGGACATTTTTTTGACAGGTTTCGTAAAATGTTTTGGGGGTTTTATTAGCATGGCTTTAAACATTACTATATTCAGGGAAATTTATAATGTATTGGTTCCTATTTATATTTATCTTCATATACATTATATCGTCACATGAATTGTTAATCGTTAGCTGTGTTTAAGCTTCTCTGGGTGCCTTCTCTTTCCCCTGCGGCACAACTTTCCTTCCGTCTTTTCTCGTCTTCTACACTTCCTTCATTTATTCCCACTTTCCTTTTTTATAATCACCTTGGAGAGGGATGTAGGTCACCTACAGGGAAGAAACTTTTAATTAAAGTTAAAGCTTCACCAGTGGAGCAGACTGAGACCTGGGGAGGTAGATAGGGTGGTGGGGTTTTCAGCACCCCTCCCCACACCGGCTCAAGAGCAGCCTGAGCATCATGCTGGAAGCTTACATAATGGGTAATAATACTTTGTTCTTAGAAATGTGATCTTTCTGAATTTAGAAAAATATGTTCTTCTCAAAATTACTCCTCCAGAATTCAGTTTTGCTTTTTAAGTTTCGTTTTAAGTATAGGCTAGTTCCTGTTATATTAAGTAGTGAAATTAACCAGGGCTTGGGGAAAAACTGCCACCAAAAGTGACAGAAATGCCTCAGGTATTTAAACCGTGGAGGCAGTGAATTTCTTTTTTTTTTAATCTAGCATTTGAGATATTTCATAATATTCTATTCTAGCCATTTTAAATATATTTATTGTTTAATCATTTTATATTGAATTATTTTTATTTGGGGGCCTTCCACTGCAAATATTGATGTATGTGATTAATTGTGATTAATTTGATTCATTAATCAGCAATTAATCATGAAAGTTATTCGATTAACATTTTTAAGCAATTGACAGTCCTAGTTTTTAAGTATTCTCATTACATAAATAAAAAAACAAACAAAGTACCCTTCTTAAATTAAAATCTTAAATTAATTTTCACAGAAAATACCTGTTCTGACAGTCAGAAATTTTTTGAAATCCAGTTATGCTTGCAGACAGTGGAGTGTGTGTGCTTGCTCCTGCCTGTATGCGTCCCCACACATATTTGTGTTCTGTTTTACTGCAGAGTCCCTGATGTGGATCTGGTTACACACACAAACTGCAGCAGAGGCACCTGATATGAGGAACATGTAGCAAACATTGCATCCCAAAGTAAAACGCATCATCCAAAGAGCCCCCTAACACAATTAGGAGTGAGGCCGTCATAGGTGCCGAACACCAATAAAATAGCTTCGAGTAGCAGCGTAAAGTGCCACAGCTATTTAGGGGGAAAAACTGTTTGGAGAAGGGCATCCATCCTTCAGAGGAGTCAAATCTCATTTGAGTGATGGGCGCGTCACTTGAGCTGGAATGCAAGTGCAAATTCTAGGCTTGTAATAGAAGATTGAATCAGAGGCAAATATACAAAAGTGGGGAAGTTTTCAGTATTAAATTGGGCTAGTTCTAAAATAGTACACTGCTTGTAAAATGATAATGCACTTTGGATATTGCGTTCTAAATAACTTTTCAGTTTTTTTGCATTTGCCTTGTATTCCAATAAAAACAGGCATCTTGTTGTATAATCCTATTATTGATTTGTAAATCTAACTAAAGACTTTCCATCCAGAAAGTATATACAGTATCATTAATCCATTAAATACCATTTCCCTATTGTTAGTTTAGTGAATTAATTTGTTAAATTGCATATATCTATCTATCTATCTATCTATCTATCTATCTATATCTATATATATATATATATATATATATATATATATATATATAAAATCTACAGTAGAAAAGGATAAGCCAAAAGAAAAAACTAAAAAGTAGATATATAGCTAGAGAGAAAATGCATCGCTCTGGCCCAGGCCTTCTATATAGAGATAAATGATGGCACTCTATGTGAAGCATCAACTACCCTATTAACCATGATCCATAAATGTGACTCATCAACAGGAGCTGTCATAACTCACTTTACAACATTGATTTTAATCATGTGAAATGTAAACATACATATTATCGATATCAATGCGGAAAAATAACGTTGTAATATGCAATTACAGGCTGCCATTGATTTTTTTTTAATCCAGCATAATCATACCCAATTGATTTAATAAGGCCATTATGGGCCGGGCTCAAGGAATATTAGAAACACAATTTTCATAAATTTCAATGGATGTATTCTGAAGGGGACAAATCCTGAACAAAAGGGGGAAGTCAAGCTTTGTAGGAATTAACACAGCCTATTCTTCCCTGGGTCATTCCTACTATACATTTTCATTGTAAGAAATCACTATTTTCATGTCCCCATTATATATGTTTTAATATAGGGGATAATATATATGAAACTCACATTCTTAATTAAATTAAATCAAATTATACTAGTTAGTTTTATCACATTTAAGTGAACGAGTGAAATTTAAATAATGTCACTAGTTTGGTTTGAACAGATGGCGCCATGTTTGCCATTTCCTTTGGTGCTATGCTCTAACCTCTAACATGAAAAACTGGAAATTTATTAAGAAATATTCCAGGTGTTCCTTAAATTATACCACAGACATATTAACTTTTTAAAAGATTCTGCATAACAGGAATTATCCACATGCGATCATTACATATGTGTGTGTATATTGTTAATGTGACTTCTATCAAGTTTACTTGAATAAAATGCAAATATTTTATTACAAAATAATCATAAATGGCAGACAATTGAATTGGTCCAGGCTAAATATCTGAACACTTCTTATCCACAAAGAAAGAGAGAGAGAAAAAGAGAGTAGTGGAGATCACTTCAACAAGATGAAATAAAACTGCAAAATTCACTGTATGTAACTACTAATAAGATCATCTAAAAAAATGAGGATAACTTTTAATGATAAACTTAACTGTGGAACTTCCAATTCCAGTTTTTCCACCATCTTTATTCACTCTGCATTTAGATGAAATATCACAGTGACTATGCAATGGCAGCAGTGTGTGTATGTGTGTCTATGCTGTATATGTTAATCTTTAAAGTGTCAGCACATTCCTTGCTCAAAATCATCATTGCTTAAGCCCGAGTGACAACAACATGACTAATTTTTTCCCCTCACTTAAACCTCTCATTTCCGACCCCTCTCCTATCATCCTCTTGTGCCACGGAAGCCATCTCTCCTCACAGTTCCCATCGTCACACTGACAGCAGATTGATTTTCCCCACTCCTCAGCTGTGTTATCAGATTGTGTCGGACACGCGCCTGCGCTGCGCTCCCATTCAGAGCCATTGTAATGAGGACAAATTACCCCCTGAGCCACCATGGATCCTCACTGCAAGAAACAAAATGGCTGCATTGAAATGAGAGGACAGGGAGGTCAGCTCACCGTGTCCATTCTCATATTACCCTGGTCTCTCCAAATGACTTTTTGGTATTGTAATTGTGTTGTGGCCCAGCGGCACATAAAAGTCGCCATGTGCCCATATCTCACACTATCAGGGCTCTAATGTAATCACTTTAATAGTCCAGCCCTGATGGGAAAGAGCCCGATGTATAGCATTATAGAAATATTTATTTGCCAGCAGATATAACTGGATGCTAACTTAATATATGCAGTCATTCATTTGTAAGGGGCAGGCTTTATGTCCACATTAGACAGACTGGGATTGGCGCTGAGTTTTACGGTGAATCACAGTCCATGCTGTCTCCCTTAACATCAGGGGCCTCTCTGAGGAAACTTAAATTCTTTATTATGCAGGATCAAATGGATAAAATGTACCAATAGCTTCATTTATCTTGATTTGTCCTTGAATTTGTGTTCAAGAATAAAGTATTTTGCAAAAAAGGGGAAAACTGCATGAAAGTTGCTGAAACAAATTCCTCTGGCTGCACTCATGTGGTGATAAGTAAAGATGGCAGATATTATTTGCAAACAGTGTTTAGTATGATTTACTATTTGTAAATGATAACATATAGGTTTTGCAATTGAGTGTATACTATTTGTACCACACAAAGACCGTAATGTATGACATTTGTACTCCAGTGCAAATGATTAATTATTAAAACAAATAATTATCCAAACTATTACTTATGCAATAAATCTAAACTAAACCCAAGAGTATTGTATTGTGAATAGCTGTGAGTGCTGCCTGTGCTTTTTGGACCTGGGTGTAAATAGGCAACGTACATGCTGCAACATTTAGGGAGTGACAACTGCATTTAAATGCAGCAATGAATTCCCTAAATTATCACGCTGTGTGAGCAGAAGAAGTAATTTCCGAAATCGCAATGGTTGCGATAGTGATAATTATAGCAACATTTTGGAATCTCGTCCTTGTAACCTTTTTAAGTTGTTTGATGTTTGCTATTTTCAACAAAAGAAATATCGACAGAGGTGCTGTGCATTGCTTGTGCTTGTTAAGCTGCCTTTTTCAAACAGTGTGCTCTATCTGGACCTTAAAGGCCCTGATACACTTAATGCGAAATCGAAGAATGAACGGGTGTGACGACATTTAGAAAAGCAGTTTTTGTGTTCGTTTCAGTGGTTCGTAACAACTCGCCTGCGCAAACTTTTAGAAAATTTCTAACCAGCTTCTAAACATCTTCTTACTGCCATTGATGCATGTCATCGGTAGGTGTGACCTGGAGCTCCACCTACTTTGAGGCCGACAGCTAACAATTCCCGTTCAGTCAGTTAAGATTAGTCAACATGAACATACCGGTGTGCAGAGTTATTTTCATGCTGGTGCACATTTACCTACATCTGTACGATCCTTCGCTTAGAGACATTTTCCAAGACTATGTCATGCGATGTTTTTTGTTTTGTTTAATTAATCTACAAATGGAATCGAATCTGTTCAAATACTCTAAAGTGCCCATTCACTCATATGACATCTGCAGCGAAAGCCATTCACACATCTACCCAAAGTAAGATATGCCTATCATCGTTCTTTTGTCTGTATTTTGCACATTAACACTCTTTTATACACAGAAATCATAATAATAATAATGTTATTATATCATAAATTACAATTACAGTGTAATCGGCGCATATTATGGCCAAGTATAGCGTGTTAGTGCATTAGCGTCATGAATTCAGAATGTAAACAAGACCCACTGCGCATTTTCTACTACTATCCATTACTTTAAACCATCGTCGAGTGGTTAAAAAAGCATCTTTTACCAATCTAGTGTGAATTCTACAATAATTCTTCTATACAGAATGAAGGATAAAATCATTGATAAAACATTTTAATGTCACATTAGTTAAGGTTTTACTAAGCGTCCTCATATTTAAATATACTTCTAAACGCCTCCCACAGCAGTGTTGCGGGTGTCTGAATGTTCGCAAACAGTGTACAGTTGCTCGGCTGTTTTGAATTTGTTTTTACCCCTGAACAAAGAATGAAGAGTTACTTCTCCGGAAGTATATCGGTGCCTTTATTATGGGTTACCCCTATACTGCAGGGATGTTGGGAGCAATTATGGTGGAAGGAGACAGTATGACAATTTGCGAGTGGATAAAGACATGTACCTCCGCCTGTGTGATTTTCTTACACCAGAAGAGTTTACAAGCGAGAGTGGCATCACTGCATGTATATATGCATTTGAAGTTGTTTGGTTCAGTTTTGCACAAATTTTACACAGATTTAATGTAAATTAATTCAGTTGTCACCTAAATTATTTGGGAATGAATTTGGTTGTAGAATGCAATTGTCACTAAAGATTCTATTCTATTCTAAACTGAGTAACCATCGCTGCTGCTTTTATCTGAGAAGTGTGTGGATTCTGTATACAGTCAGCAAACATCCTTAAAATTTAGTACATGCATAGAATGTAGATTTGTTTATTAAATATTACAGCATTGTTTTTTTAATTAGTAAATGCATTACACTGGTTTATGTCCTAGGGCCTTCCTTTCATCAAGTAAGCTGTAAAACTCTAGGATGATTTTAAGTCAAGGGTCATGTCTCTCTCTCTAGCTCTTTTTCTCTCTCTCCAGCTGTTGACTTGTCAGAAATCAAGGAGCCATCAGAGGTGCTGGTCACTGGAAATGCGTTCATTTGTGGAGCGATGGTGTGGCACCTGAGCTTTGCTGGGTGCTGCTGGAGGGTAGGATGAGAGGATGAAGGGAGGGTGGGAGGGAGGGAGAGACAGATAGCCAGTCATCCCAGGACCAGCAGGTCCATATTTAAACTGTCCCTGTGTTTTATAGCCATGCTTGTAAACCAGTGGCTCTGCATTTAGGGACCATACATCAGTGTTAAAATGGCAGATTACTGTTAATGAATGATATTTTTGTTCAGTGGGTATGTCAGAAGGCGGAGTGTCCAGGAAAACAATCCACCCTTTTCCTTGCTGCTCTTTTGCTCTTGCTCTCTCTCTCCACTCTGGTGCATTTGTTCACATTATTCATCCTCTTATATACCCATATTTCCCCCTCTCTCCATCATTCCAATGAAAATAGAAGATCTCATATAGTGGCTCATATTTATCAATCCTTGCTTCTTGGGTTACCTGGGCTTAGGAGAGCTGCATGTGTAATCCACTCATTGCAAGTTCATATGGAGCCAGACTCCACTGCCTGTCTCTCATGGCAGCACTGCTTATGTTAGGAATTATAACAAATTAGGAAACTTAGTGCCATTACACTCTCTTTGTTACACAGCTTTTGTGGGGATGTAATCTATTGTCTTTTGTAGACTCTTGGTTTAAGGGCACATTTTATGCTCGTTTGTTCCACTTGCATTTGAAGTTTATAGTCTTAGTTATTTCTTCTCAGAACTTTCTAGCAAATTCTGCAGTTCCAGATACGGATACAAGATGCAGATCCTCTTTGTGACAAGCTCAAGGAGCGATATTGTGCCAGCACACATAATTCCATAATGCCATGTACACTGGCTGAAATTTTCTTCTCAGCCTTGTGGTAGCTTTTTACACCATAGGTGAAGATGTGTCTTGATGCATTGCTGAAGATAACCACCAACAGGTGTCACTCATCCACAACTAAACGTTCCAAGCAATCTAGCAGCTCTGCAAGCACAGGCCAGTGATTTGAGTCCAAAATGGAGCAATTGCTGTCAGGGGAGGATCAGTTGACTAAAGGAATGGGACATGAATTAACTCCATTAAAATGCTTAACCATTAAAAGATAAATATTATTGTTGATATTCACTGTTGCATCAACTTAATTTTGATTGAACATGCTGTTCTGCAACCTTCGCCTCCGGCCATGTTCCTTACTTTGTTGTTTTGAATCAAAATGACTTGATAAGTATGATTTGCACCATTTTGAATCAAAGTAATGCTCTGTCCCAGCCATTCTAATTATATATTTTCACTGAAGGGAAATGTTGTGACTTAACTGTAAAGGAATTTCCCATGAGGACAATTTTTAATGAGACGGATAGGAGATAGAAACAGTCTCCTCACTCACAAACATCCTCCTACTTCGTGGTCAGAGAGTCAGACAATACAGCCACTGACGCAGAGTTCTGTGAATCCCCATCCCCACCTGCTGCCCTTCTCTGCGTGTTAGAGGCTGTTATTGTAGGCATGCTTCCACATGGCCCAAAACGTGGGTGGGTCCATCAAGCAGGACGCACCGGGCCAGCAGGAAGAGGAAGCCATTACCTAGACTAACGCTGAGTCACCTCACTGCACTTTCACCCTCTGACATTGGCCTGAAAATTGACTGGACCCTCTCCCTGCTTTCACCTGCCTGCCAATGAGATCATTTGCCCTAGGTGGAAACATTAGCTACCATCACTTATAGTTTTGCTCTAGTCCAGCTCAATATTAGACTTGAACTCTAGATTTGAATTCCCTTAAGGAAATACCAGTGCTTGCAGGGCAGCAAAATATTAGTGTTAATGTTTTGGTTAAGCATAGATTTTATCCAATTTGCCGATGTCATGACATTCAGCTTGCGTCTCATTTTCAGTCAGCTGCATGCTAGAATCAACAGTTTAATGGTGACTATAAATAGTTAAGTATACCCAAGGAAGACAGAATCCATCGCAATTCAGGATGCAAATATTTATAAGAAAGAAGAACAATTCAGAATGACCGCATCACTGATGGTTAGATTTTAAATGAACATTCTATCAAAGTCATTGGGAGATTTTCAAACTTTAATTCAAGATTTCTTAAAGGAATATTCTGGGTTGAATTTAAGTTGAGCTCAATCGACAGTATTTTTGGCATGATTGCCACAAAAAAGAATTTGTACTCATTCCTTGTCAATCTAAAAAAAAAAAAAGAAAAAAAAAGAAAAAAGAAGAAGAAGCAAAAATCATGGTTAGAATACACATACAATGGAAGTGAATGGTATATTTTAATGTCCATAAACATTGAAATATACACTGTTTTAAAAGTATAGCCACAAGACATAAATACTACACGTGTTAACATTATTTTAGTGTAATAAAATCAGGGATTTACAGGCATTATAGCCTTTACCATGGTTTACCTGCAGCATGGGTTCCTGTTGCTCAGCCAGGGTTGCTCCGATACCAAAACTTTGGCTTTGGTACAATACCAGCCCTGGTACCTTGGTATTGATACTAAATAGATACTCTGGGAACAAATAAATAGCCTCATATTACTGATGAAATCACACAGAAAAGGACTTCATTAAAAGAACTACAAGTCTTGCAGTTGCAAATTCTGTATTTTCCATGTTTTTTTTTTTTACTGGATTCCATGTTTTATGTTTTAATTAAATGTTTAAATCAAAACAATGTTTAACCAACAGAGCTTCACAGTATGAATGAAAACATTAATGAAAAAAATCTGGTTACCTGTGGCTCAAGGCTGCTATGGCTAAATCACAGTGTACTGATATTCAGTACAATTGTTTTTGTGATATTGCTTACATGTAATAATAACTGTAATAATAATAATAATAATAATAATAAAAAAAACTTTATTATTAAATTATGGTTATTAGTAGTATTATTGCTATTACTTTGAATTTAATTTTTTTATATTTATATAAAAAATTTTTTTGCCATAATATCTTCAATTTCACACATCCAGTTAAACAGAGCTTTTATTTTGGTGGAACTTTTATTTTGATGGACCTTTGAGTTCCTCCTGTTTGGTAGTTTTTAATAAGGTCCTCATACTAAATTAAATACTCACCAGCTGAGATCTCAGAGCAGCATGGAGGAGTTTGTGTGAGTGTTCACAACCGCTCATACACTAAACGCACCACATGATGTGCACTATGTGCGATCTGTTTGTGTACGTGTGTGTGTGAAGTATGACAGAGAACAGAGAGTCACCTCTCGTTCATTCTGAAGCTTGTAAAAAGAAATACATTTTGCTAATAGCACCACATACTAGTATGGTACTGAAATTAGCAACAAGATGATATTGTACCAATTGAAATTTTTTGGTATCACGATATTTCGTTTGTACCGGTATACCACGCAACCCTAAGCTCAACTGGTAAAGCATGGCGCTAACAACACCAAGATCATGGGTTGAATTCCAAGTGAACACAAACTGATCAAATGTAGGCCTATAGAATGAATGCACTGCAAGTCGCTTTTGATACAGTTAAAGCATTTGCCAAATGCATAAATGTAAATAAATATCATGACAATGAAGATGTAATATTGGGTATTACTTGAAACAGATAAGGTTAGTAAGCAATTTAAGTACACTAAAATCATGTTAACGTATAACATTTTAATGATTTGTGGTTATACTTATGAAATGGTGTGTATTTTAATGTTTATGAACTGGCCCCATTCACTTACATTGTAGGTGCCTTACTGTTACTGTGGTTAATGCTTTTATTATTATTATTATTATTATTATTATTATTATTTTATTTTTTTAAATAAACAGTGGATGGGTCAATTATTGTTTTGGTAATCAACATTATGCCACAGATGTTGTTAACTTGTTTTGAACCCGGAACATTTATTTAAAGTATAAAGTTTACGAAAACCAAAAAATAGGCTGAAAATGATCTAAAAAACAAAACAAAAACAAAAAACAAAAACAAAGTCTGAATAGAGTCTGTTAATCAGTTCAGGCTGAATTAACTGTAGAAGTTAAAATGTAAGCTTACTGGTTATAGAATGATCCCTAATCAAAATGTTTGAGAAATGTCATTACAATGCTGCCTTATAAGCTCTATAATAAGCAGAAGCAGATAGAAAATGTACAGAAATGTGATCATTGTGCTGGCGTCTGACCTATGTGACCTGACGGTAAGTCAGCTAGTGTGCCTGATTGACTGGTTGTATGCGCTGCCAGCATGTGGGCGGCGCTGCTGTCTTTTGGTGTGTTGGCCATGAGACCCGGATGCATCTGCCTGATGAGCAGCTGATTGGGGGATCCACAGCTCTAAACACCAACAGATACAATCCTACAGCACCTGTTTCCTCTGGAACATGCTTGTTTGTGTTTCTGACTTCCTGCTGTCTCGTGCCGACCACGTCCAGCTTAGCAGTACAATTACACTCACTTCCTCTCCTCTTCTCTCCTCTCTTCTCCTCTCCTCTCCTCTCCTCCAACCATTGATCCGATAAGCATGATCGTTTTAATTGAAAGTCAGAGGAGGGCACTCTTGTGGTTTCATTATTAATTTAAACACTCAGGGTAACTTAGTGCAATTTTCACCCACATGTGAAACAAAAAAATCAATGGAAACAACAGGAGTAAGCATCAAGGTTAATTACAGATGCTGGAGACACAAGTGTGCACAATGTTTTTTCACTGTTCCATTGCTGTCTCACTTAAAGTGTTTTGACACCGTTTCTCTGTTACAAGGGACAGAGGGTAAATAGTCTTGAGTTGGGAATGCTGAAGATTAAAAATTATGCTTGATTGTTATGCGGTGTGACTTTGGGCTGCTCCTCTCTCCTTCTTAATAAGGATTATATGGAAGATGTATATTCCTCTGTAATGCAGTCTGTTTGCTGAGGAGAGATGACAAACAAGCCCTCTCAGCTCAAACATGATGAACATAGACAACATTTTCTAGGAAGACTGGACAGATTTTTTTGTTTTGTTTGTATCTTAATAAAACTACTCCCCCTCCTCCAATAAAATAAAATAAAATAAAATAAAATAAAATAAAATAAAATAAAATACCTTATTGTGTATTTTCAAATTTATTGAAATAATAATACAAAAATAATTAAAATAAAAATACAATTATTGTATTGCATTATTGTGTTAAAAAATAAATCCCAGAATGATAGGCTAAAATGTTTATGCATACTGTACAGTATGTTTAATGATTTAGGATATAAATGTATTAATCAAATACTTTGCTAAACTGAGCAAGCATTTAAATTTCACAATGACATTTAGTAGAGCATTTATTGTCCAGCAATATTTTACTATAATATTTTACATTTTAAATATATTTTAATCTATTTACTTTATATGTCTGTCAAAGTAACAGCATTAACAGTATTCTACATTTTTAGGTCATTGTTTGATTAAAATTTTGTAAATTGTCAGCTAATTTTTAAATGCTTTAAAATACTTAAGTCCAGCACAAATTTATATAATATGTATCATGAGTTTCTCATCACGAACTGACATTCTGGATGGAAGGCAGGCAGGATGTCAACAACAGAATAATCTGCTGGAAATACAGTAATCAACACAGGCATGGAAGCGTGCAAACAGGCACACACACACGCACACACACACACACACACACACGCACAGAAAGGAATGTTTAAGAATGAGATCACTGCGCTGAATTAAATAAAATAAATGAAAAACAATAAACATGGCGTTTGGGTTTTAAAATGTCATTAAATAAAAAAATAGAAAAATAGTTCATTTATTTTTAATTTTTTATGTAATATTTATTACAATTATGTTATGTTCAGAAATATATTGCATTAGTTTAGAATTTTTCACATGTATTTTCTGCACTTTTTCCTGTAGCATATGGTTCACTCTATAATGTGTTTTGCCAGTAATGAGTGCATGGAATAGCATACACCAACAAATACACTACAGTAGTATATCATATCCATTTTGCAGTTTACATTTTGTGCACTACTTAAGAGAAGTGTGGTGGTGTGTTTACATACGTGCTGGTCGACCACTCTAATTCTAATTACTGCTACATTTGCACCAAGCTATACCCACACTCTCAACCATTTGTGCCGTACCCAATAATAAAATTATGGAAATAGAAGACACTTATTCAAACAGGTTCTGCATTACCATATTTTGAAATATTTGACTTAATTATGACCAGCGACTTGGCGAAACAAGAGAGGAGCCAAAAATAAAGCAAGACATTTAAAGCAGCCTCATAAAGTTGTTATTAAGAGGCCAGAGAAGGCCCTAATGATGTGTTTGGAAATTAGGCAGATCAAACATTTAATGCAAAGTCCTCCTGTAGGCAAAAGCCCCATAAATGAGTCAATTAGACAGCCATTATTCTCACTGCCAGGCCACAAGTGGAAGCTGATATGCATAAAGTGTTTATCAAGACGTCTACTTTAAAAGATCCACTAAAATACAAAGACGGTTAACTACAAGAAGTGGAGCCACCAAAGTGCTTCGTGGAGTGTACAGATTTTTATTTTATTTTGTGGGGGTAGGGATTTGCGAGTGGTCCTCAATCAAGAAGTAATTTGGTATTATCTGCATAATGGTGTATCATAAATTAGAATAACCCGATTAACATGCAAAACTCTCAAATCTGCCTAAAATAATGCATACGCATATATTAAGACCTCTGTGCAAATTAGAAGAGTTACGGTGGTGCAGGATGGAGGAGGTGGTCTTCCAAAATTGCAACAATGACTTTCGTTCAGCTGTCCATTTGTGTTCACTTCAGTGGGAATTAACAGCAGAATTTACTTTACAGACTCGCCAGCAGAGACTGAGCCTCAAAGCCTTAATTGAGCCAGTAAAATTTAGGTGGCAAGAGCTGCAGCAGCAACGGTGAGACAGCAGAGCTCAGACAGTGGATGAAGTTATCGCTCCATGCTACATTTGCATTAATTAACACCGCGCCCTGCCACATCTTCATTCCACCTGCCTGTTCGTTCAGTGGCAGAATACCTTTTCACCCAAGATGCTGGAACATGGAGACGGGAGGGTTGTTACATGTCTGGCATTTGCAAATGGTTATTAATTGTGTGCTGGGATGAGGTGCAGGGTTGTATGCGGGGGCTCGTGGCGGCTGTACAGGGGTGCTGTGGCTGGCCAGTGGTGGCGGCCTGCTCTTCTCTGCACATAGCTCTTCATCAAGCCATAGCCGTCACTGCTCCACAGACAATTACAGTCCTCTGATTGCTATCAGACAGGGAGGGGATTTTTACAAATTAGGGGATAAATAGAGTTTTCCACATGCCTAATGGCAGAGGCTGGGGAGCAGTAATGAAAAACTATACATCACAATCATGCAGACAATCCTATTCATGGCAACGCATTATGCTCACTATTCATAATAATGGTATGCTGACAGAGACAGGCCAGGCCAGGACAGCACAATAGAGTAATGGGGAAGATGCCGCCAGCCCAGGGCATTAGAACCCCATCCCCGGTACTATGGAAATGTTACCTCCCTATGTTTTTCATTAGGTTCATATGGAGATGTTCCTATTTGATTCAAGGATGATTTATCATTTTTCAGCTGTGTGGCATGTTTAGGCTGCTTAATAATTTACAGAAAAAAGAAAACTCTCCACCATGTGATTCTGCCAGTTTTATGCAACCTACTGTACTAAAAATTTGTAGTTTATCGATGTGCATTCATAGCCTTGAGGTTCACATGAGATTTTTGGTACCTACCTGCACAACATATTTTAATGTATAATTTTGTAACTGGAAATGCTTTGTAGCTTCCACTTTTTAGAATGATGAAGGAATAAATTAATGTTTGATTTAAATCAGTGAATAGGGATAACTATGCCCCTTTAAAGTATTCCTTAAATGAATGTTCCGTGATCAATAGAAGTTAAGCTCAATCAACAGCATTTGTGGAAAATGATTTCGAATGGTCCCTCCTTTTCTTTAAAAAAAAAAAAAACACAAATCTAGGTTACAGTGAGGCACTTACAATGGAAGTAAATGGGGCCAATATTTGGAGGGTTTAAAGGCAGAAATGTAAAGCTAAAAAAAATTTATTAGTTCTTATGTTAAAACTCATGTATTATTTGAGCTAAAATGTTGTTTAAATCGCTGTTTTTACTGTGATTTTTGGGCTTTAGGGTTCACACCGTTATGTTGTCATAGCAACAAAGTTGAAAAACTGGATATAACTTTACAATGAGAAGGTCTGTAAGTAATTTTATCACACTAATATCATTTTAACATGCATATTGTTTACACCTTGTTGCTATACTTTTGAAAGTGAGTATTTTAATGTTTACAGATTAACCCCATTAACTTCTATGGTTGAAATTTATTTTTGTGGTAAAAACTTTATGCCACAAATGCTGTCGATTGAACTTAACTTGAACTCGGAATATTCATTTGAAAGAATAGTTCACCCAAAAATTTAAATTCTGTAATTATTTATTTACACACCTTAAACTTGCTTCAAACCTGTATGACTTTCTTTCTTCTGTGGAACAAAAAATGTGAATTTTTAAAAACTCTTCAGCGCTAATTGGTCATTAAGCAAGTGAATAAGGACACTTGCTCAGTGACCAATAAAAGGACAAAAAAAAAACAAAAAAAACAAAACAAAAACAAACAACAACAACCACAATATCATAGGTGTGGGTGAGAAACAGATTAATGTTTAAGTTCTTTTTTTACTAAAAAAAAATCTCCACTTTCACTTTCACTTCCACATTCTTCTTTTGTTTTGGTAATTCACATTCTTTGTGCATATCGCCACCTACTGGGTAGGGAGGAGAATAGCAAAAAAGGACTTAAATATTGATCGTTCTCACCCACACCCATCATAACGCTTCTTAAGACATGGATTTATCCACTGGAGTTGTGTGGATCACTTTTATGCTGCCTTTATATGCTTTTTGGATCTTCAAAGCTCTGGCCACCATTCACTTGCATTGTATGGACCTACAGAGCTGAGATATTCTTCTAAAAATCTTCGTTTGTGTGAAATGAAATGAAAGACTAGAGACAGTCCCTTGCAAATTATTTGATATATTTTATTTCAAAAGCTTTTGTTTGTAGCATCATTTTTATTTAATCAGAAAGCCACGGATAGAAAGAGACACTTTCAGTCTAACATACACACACAGGGACACACAAGTCACATACGCTTTCATTTACCAACACAATCAAGCTGGCAAGATCCAATTTTCTAGTGATTTAAACCCATAGCAGGTCTAGGCTCTCTTCATCTCAGAAGATCCTGGCAACTCTAAACCAGCAAAACAAACGCTGTCATACAGTTACAGCACAGAGCCGATGATGTAAACTAAACTCAACTGCACTGACACAATTATGTGACACAAATAATTTTAGGCTTTGTGTTTTTGGATGTAAGCTTGAGTTAAGAATGAAGAAGCTTTTTATTGAATTCTCATCTGTACCATACATTCTGTCATTTCCACTAAATTACACTGTTTCTGCACATATGCACACTAACGAGCAAACAAAATAAATCAATAAGTATAACTGGCATTCTGGGTACCTGGACAGAGAGAGAGTTGAGTTAAGATAAATCTAGTTAGTGTGTTTTGTGAGAATCTCCATGTCAGGTGCATTCTGACTGCCCTAACACACTTTTGTGGAAGGGTTTCATTAAGAGGCCGTCTCTATAATCACTTTCGCTGCAGATAAAAACAAGGCAGTGAGCGTCTGCCCCAGGGGAAATGAGGGACATTCGAGCGGCAGCACTGCTTCAGCTTCACTGAACAACACTAATACACATACAAAAACAGTCGTGTGCAAACATACACAAGTGCTCTAGCATCTCTCTCTCCCTTTTCCTGACACTCCTACGCACTCTCACGACTATGTGTATTGCTGCCTCATTAGTCCAGATGTACCAGGATTAACAGCAGCTGTGACATTTGGTTGCTTGTAAGGGCCAGTCTATAAAAACAAGAAAATGAGAGGATCTGGAACCCTAACCCCTTCTATACCACCTCCTTCTTCCACCTTTCATTTTATCTCATTAAATATGTATATCTCATCTCCAGGCCCTCCGTGCACATGTCGGCTTAATTTGCATGCAGTAAATTCCTGTCAATGACATGGCTGAGGAATGTGTGTGAGGGCTGCACCAGCTTGCTAATGGACCCACGCGACCTGGGAGCTCAGCACAGGCAACACGCCTCCGATAACTTTCAAATCAGATATTACATGAAGTTATGAAACATTTGGGATTAGGGGAACCTACAAAAGTTTATAGGACATTAAACTACTGGGTGGAATCAGCCTGCTTGCATCATGAGAGAATTGTGCAAGTGGCTCAAATGTTCAGAGCTCACCCGGGGGAGTAGGAAGTGTCAAAGTAAAGGTCGTTAGGTCAGCCAGATCAATTTAGTGTGGAGGTGTGCCATTTCCTTTTTTTGTTATTTTCAGCTCTGTTTTTTCCTGAACAGGCAGTCCATATAACACATTTTACTGTCTTATATTGGAAAGAATACACATCTGCCCTAATAACTAGGGATGCACAGTTACAAAATGTATGTACCAATACCAAATTATTTAGAACATCTGATACCGATACAGATGAAGTTTGGTGGTTCTGCTTTTTCATGCTATAGTTTCAATTCACTGATACTTAATTACACAAAATTAAATGCAAATAAATTTATTTATATGTCTCTACATATCTTCCATGCTTAAGAGTAACTGTTCTCGGTTATAAACAAATAAAACAACAAGCAAATTATGAACTCACATTAACTGAATTCTGAATAGCCTCTTGTTAGCCTCACATTAAATTGGTAAGATTTACTTAATTTTTTGAATGTTCTTAACTCACATTAACTAAATTCTGGATGATGAAGCTTGCCCCTTTTAAGATGAAGCAACTTCTGGTTTAAGCTTTAACAAACTCATAATTTTCCTTGCCGTGTCGAGCTTTAAGGTTAGTAATAACATTTGTTGTGTTAAAGAGTTTTAAAGGTAGTTTCACCTTATGAAATTCTATCAGTAACAAGCTTACAGATTGCAACTCTGTTGTCACTGTCACCCAATTTAAAGTGATTCCACAAAAGAGACTTTCACACACAGCATGCTTAGTAGGCTAACTGTCAGATGTGTTTTTTTTTTTTACCTGCTTTTGACAAAAAGCAAGGAAATTAAAGGGATAGTTCACCCAAAAATGAAAATACTCTCATAATTTACTTTTACCCTCATGCCATCCCAGATGTTTATGACTTTCTTTTTTCTGCTGAATACAAACACAGATTTTTAGAAGAATATTTCAGCTCTGTAGGTCCTCACAATGCAAGTGAATGGGTACCAAAATTCTGAAGCTCCAAAATGCACATAAAGGCAGCATAAAAGTAATACATATGACTCCAGGTTTAAATTTATATCTTCAGAAGCGATATGGTAAGTTTGGGTGAGAAACAGATCAATATTTAAGTCTGTTTTTACCGTAAATTCTCCTCCTTGTCCGGTAGGTGGTGATATGCACAAAGAAAGCAAATCACCAAAAACAAAATAAGAAGAAAGTGTAAGTGAAAGTGGAGATTTATAGTAAGAAAGGACATAAATATTGATCTGTTTTTCACCCACTCTTCTCATATCACTTCTGAAGACATGGATTTAACCACTGGAGTCATATGGATTACTTTATCTCCTTTTGGGGCTTCAGAATTGTGGTACCCATTTACTTGCATTGTAAAGACATACAGAGCTATTTTTCTAAAAAGATTTTTTTGTTTTCAGCAGAAGAAAAAACGTCATACACATCTGGGAGGGCATTAGAGTGAGTAAATGATGAGAGAATTTTCATTTTTGGGTGAACTATCCCTTTTATAACAGCACTGATCATTGGCTGTTTTCAAACAATAGCTAATATCCGATAATACAGATATGTTTGGTTTATACATCAGTGCATCTCTACTAATAACTGACTACACAGAAGTTCTCAGGGCAGTTTAAAGTAGTTTGATGCTTCCCTGTCTGTGATCTCATGTAAGCTGGAGTGTACAGCTGTGTCGATACGCTGGTCAGACAGGTGTTGCTGTGAAGCCAGTAAAGTAGAGTTTTGTGCAGTAAACTGGCAGATTAAAGCATCACTGGTCTCCCAATTAAGGTGCGATCCCTGCAGTCTGATCCCAGTTAAAGTACATTAAGCAAAGTGGAGTGTGTTAGTCTGTTGCAGAGTGGAGCGCAGCCCAGGTATGATCCAATAAGGGGCACAGGTAACCCCTGTAATTGAGCTTCTGTAGCAGCACGACAAAGCACATTGTGCCTCTCTGGCAGGCCTACTTGCCTGCCTTTGTTCACTGGACCCAAAGATCAATCACATTGTATCAAGTTTAAAGGAAGTGTTGGAGGTGAGCATTAAGACACTTGTGCACACACCTACACACACTTGCATACCGACACCACCACACACAGACAAGGTGACGAGCAGCCTGGCGAAACACCGATCGATGGCAGACCAGGGAATCAGCAACAGGGAGAAGAAAAAAACAAAAACAATCACATATCAGATTGAAACTGACTTCTCCTTGTATCTTTAGGGTCCTGCTACAATAGATTGGACAGGAAATCCAATGGCAAGCAGGAAAAAAAAAAATGTAAAAGAAAAAAGCGATTGCTAATACGTTTCAGCCAGAGCCATTTTAATCTGTGACAGTGGAGGGATCTGGTGAAAGCCATTATCACGTATTCTCTGTCTCCGATAAGAAGGCTCTAATCTGTTTGCAGGAGGTATTGAACAAATGCATTTGTAGAGCCAAGAAATGAAGGGGTGATGGAAGTAGGGTTTGTGTTTGTGTGTGTGTTTGTGTGACTGATGAAAAATGAGATGGGGATGTTGGAAAACTTGGCTCCTGAGAGGAAAATAGAAAATGAAAGGTGACTGGAGAAAAGAAGAATCCTTCAGCTGATGTATTTCAACAGAGAGTTTTTAACAGGGCTGTTAAGTGTGCTCAATGTTGTAAAAGGGCAAAACTCTGGGGATTCTACAAAAGTGGCTCGTTGTCATATAAGTACATTTTAAATGGACTAAGAAATATAGTTTCACACCAGTGCCTTAAACAAATGATTAACATTTAAGAAGAGTGTTTAACATTCAGGTGTTAAAGTGAGTTTTGTCTACATTCTCTTCATATTCCCTCAGTGTGCAGTGCTATAGCTGTGCAGTCTGTAAACAATGTCGACAGAGGGAACCAAACGTAGTAAAAAAAAAAACACCTCTACTGATTCCCCTCATGGCCCCTTATAATCTTTAGCTTTTGACCTCTGACCCTGACCACGGACGCAAGTGCCAAACCTCGATCAAGACATCACAAGCTTCGCAGGAAAGATTGATCTAAACAGAGCCCCCCCCCACCCCCACCCCCCCACACACAAACCCTCATAACCACCAGCACAACCAGAGATCAGCCCACCAGAGCCTTGTGTAACCCTTCAAACCCCACCCTATCTGCTCCACTCCCCCATTCCAATTGACTGTTCCATTTGTCACACAGAATTCTTTAGCCCCTGGCTACTAGTTAACCTGCACACGGAAACCCTTCTGTGAAATGCTAAAGATTGCAGAACCGTAAAAGAGGGGCGACATGATGTGCAATATGTCAAACAGAAGGACATTTTCAGTCTTTCTCTCCCTTGCTGCCAGAGCACAACAGAGGCCCAAGGGCATCATTCACCTCCAGTCGCTAACCCTTGTATAAGTTTCCAATTCCAACTGGCTAAGATTATGGTGCTTTTTTATTATTTATTTTATTTTATCGTCAAATTATTACAATGCTGATAAGATGGAGATGATGATGTCCCAGTATGTCGGACCTTGACCTCTCTCCTGGCTACTCTGTCTGCAGACACACTTACTGTAAATGTGTGTGTGTGTGTGTGTGTGTGTGTGTGTGTGTCTAAGTGTATATAAAAATATGAATCTCCAGTGGATATTTCTTAGTGTAGTTTTATTTTTGAAAGTCAATCAGTCAATAGGCATTTACCTAGTCTTGGTTACAAAATAGATTTCTACCATTATTGTCAGGAAAAAAAAAAGGTACAGTCATTGATAGTAGGGCATGTTGTCACACTACATAGGGAACATTTAAAACAGTCAAACAATTATGAAATGCGAAATAGTTCATGAAAGAGACAAAATGTACAAAGTACACTACTGGAATATCGCAAATTGATTTGCCTTTCCACATTTGCCTGCTGTGAGCAGCGCTAAATACTGTACGTTCCCTCGGAATCTCACACCAGATGTTGCAGTTACAGTTTGGATGTGTGTCGTCGAGGTGTTCAATGAGAGAAGAAGATATGATGGTATGCGTGCTCAATTGTACAGCCAAGTGTGACAATACTTGTAATATTTAGATTGAATTCTTAAATTATACTCTATTTGTTTTTGGTTCTTGTTGGAGTCATGCAAACCAACGGACAAGGATCTGCTTTTATTGTGAAAAGATACAAGAAATAGGCATGTAACGATACACAAATTTCACAATATGATATGAAGCAGAAGCCTCACGATACGGTACAACTATTTAGCTAAAAAGCAGTGCCCACAAAATGTTTTCGCTTAAACTTATTCAACGATTTGACATACAGTTGTACTCAAAAGTTTGCATACCCTGGCAGAAATTGTGAAATTTTGGCATTGATTTTGAAAATATGACTGATCATGCAAAAAAACTGTCTTTTATTTAAGGATAGTGATCATATGAAGCCATTTATCATCACATAGTTGTTTGGCTCCTTTTTAAATAATAATGATAACAGAAATCACCCAAATGGCCCCGATCAAAAGTTTACATACCCTTGAATGTTTGGCCTTGTTACAGACACACAAGGTGGCAATTAAAGGTTAATTTCCCACACCTGTGGCTTTTTAAAATGCAATTAGTGTCTGTGTATAAATAGTCAATGAGTTTGTTAGCTCTCACATGGATGCACTGAGCAGGCTAGATACTGAGCCATGGGGAGCAGAAAAGAACTGTCAAAAGACCTGCGTAACAAGGTAATGGAACTTTATAAAGATGGAAAAGGATATAAAACGATATCTAAAGCCTTGAAAATTCCAGTCAGTACTGTTCAATCACTTATTAAGAAGTGGAAAATTCGTGGATCTCTTGATACCAAGCCAAGGTCAGGTAGACCAAGAAAGATTTCAGCCACAACTGCCAGGAGAACTGTTCGGGATACAAAGAAAAACCCACAGGTAACATCAGGAGAAATACAGGCTGCTCTGGAAAAAGATGGTGAGGTTGTTTCAAGGAGCACAATACAACGATACTTGAACAAAAATGAGCTGCATGGTCGAGTTGCCAGAAAGAAGCCTTTACTGCGCCAATGCCACAAAAAAGCCCAGTTACAATATGCCCGACAACACCTTGACACGCCTCACAGCGTTTGGCACACTGTAATTTGGAGTGACGAGACCAAAATAGAGCTTTATTGTCACAACCATAAGCGCTATGTTTGGAGAGGGGTCAACAAGGCCTATTGTGAAAAGAATACTATCCCCACTGTGAAGCATGGTGGTGGCTCACTGATGTTTTGGGGGTGTGTGAGCTCTAAAGGCATGGGGAATCTTGTGAAAATTGATGGAAAGATGAATGTAGCATGTTATCAGAAAATACTGGCAGACAATTTGCATTCTTCTGCACGAAAGCTGCGCATGGGACGCTCTTGGACTTTCCAGCATGACAATGACCCTAAATACAAGGCCAAGTTGACCCTCCAGTGGTTACAGCAGAAAAAGGTGAAGGTTCTGGAGTGGCCATCACAGTCTCCTGACCTTAATATCATCGAGCCACTCTGGGGTGATCTCTAACATGTTGTTCATGCAAGACAACCAAAGACTTTGCATGACCTGGAGGCAATTTGCCAAGACGAATGGGCAGCTATACCACCTGCAAGAATTTGGGGCCTCATAGACAACTATTACAAAAGACTGCACGCTGTCATTGATGCTAAAGGGGGCAATACACAGTATTAAGAACTAAGGGTATGCAAACTTTTGAACAGGGGTCATCTCATTTTTTTCTTTGTTGCCATGTTTTGTTTTATGATTGTGCCATTCTGTTATAACCAACAGTTGAATATGAATCCCATAAAAAATAAAAGAAATGTGTTTTGCCTGCTCACTCATGTTTTCTTTAAAAATGGTACATATATTACCAATTCTCCAAGGGTATGCAAATTTTGAGCACAACTGTAAGTGCATTTTAAATCTTAAATGACACAACAGTGTCTGACATTGGCAACAAAAAAGAGAGCTCTTTTTGTATAGCACTTTTCACAATACACATCGTTTTAAAGCAGCTTTATAGAAAACCATGCCTTAACGTCTTAAAAGCCCCCAGTGACAGTGGCGAATTCTCAGGGCCAGCAAAGTCTTCTCTGCCAGCCTAACATGCCAAATAAATAAATATTTTTCTCATTCACTTTTTGTATTTTCAATCGCTTTCCACTCCTAATTCATTTGCAAACGAATAGGGAAAAATGAAAAGTTTATTAAATCAGAATGTATTTTTTGATGCTTACAAGAGAAGCATGACTGCACAAAATCACAAATCACATACCGAAGCAGTGCGTGAGTCTGAGCTCCACTCCGTTAGGCCTCCTGAATTTCTACAGAATCCCTCAACAGTGCAAGTGAAGAGGCATCTAGAGTCAGATTGTCAGATTCATCAGCCAATCAGATTGATTTATTTGGTCTTGGTGGGTGTAGTCTTATGGATATGTCCCAGTCCTTCTTGCTGGCCTTGAGTGACGCAATCAAGCTTTAAGTGATGTACGTAATTTGAAAGTGAAGAGCATGTGATGAGTCGGCTGTTATCACTGCCGCAATAGCCATTGAGAAAGAGATCTTTATGGATTTAAAAACCAGATATGTTCTGCATGACATTGTGATTGCTTAATTTATTAAACAGGAAAGAAGGGCTGATTTTCATTTCAAGTAAATTGGTAAGTGCTTTTTGCTTTGTTAAAGCAACATCAGGAGTTTTCTAAGCGTAAATTAGGCTGCTTGAGCATTCAGTATTGGTTCAAGTTTTGAAAAGTAACCGTGTACCCTGACGAATCAAAATGTATTGCAAGCAACATTTAAATCACAAATATTATTAGACAGCTTTTTCCAGGTATTATAGACCTCCTTGGTAGGTTCATATGAAAAATTATGATTTTTGAATGTGAGTTTGGTAGATGTTCATTTCACAAAACAATCATGTTGCAGTTAAAATTAGGCTTGCTTGAGCATTCAGTGTCATTTCAAGTTTTGGCTTTCGTGCATGGACGTGTTTTTAAAATGTCATTTGGTATTATTAAATGTCTGCAACGTAATTGTTGGGCCTCATGTATTCAGATAGAAGACAAAGGCAGGCCTAACACAGTCGTAAAAACCTAACTCAAGCCCCCACATTCCAAGTCGTAAATTATACTGATAAAAATCATGCCAAAATCAAACAAAGGGAGTCCAAAACAGACTACAAATCCCATGAAGCCTTGCTCACTAAAGGATTGAACTCTCAACTCCTATTGGATGAGGCACACAACAGAACGTCCCTCAAACATGACATCATCAGGAGTTGAAATACCTCTGAAATGCTTCCGGGATTTGCTTCCAGCAACTTTGTTCGTCCTGTATAGACGCAGTTCATCGCTGCTCTCAGGTGCAACCTCGTGGCACAAGGAAGTAACGTCCGACTTGAAACTGTGGCCATATAATCTCCATCTCGCTGGACGAGTTGAGATTACTCTGTGTTCAACCGAAAACTCTAACGGATCCGAAGGAGACCGCCAAGCAATTCACATCTTCATCCGTTTGCCTACAGAAGTGAAAAGATTAAAGATTTCTCTTCCATCTTCAATCAAGTCGACATTTCCCGCCGAGAATCAACAGCCGTACTGCCCGCTGACAGAGCGAGGAAACGGCCTCCCGTCATCACCCGAGCCTCAAGGAACCAGGTCAGAGTTAAAGGACAGAGTAAAACACATTCTACCTGTGTCCTCATGCGATTCAAGTAAGAGGTTTACGTCTGGGCAGAGATAGAATATTATAGTGTGTTATTCTTGTGTTTCAAGGTTTTTGCTTGTACAGTTTACGGACCGCCATGTCCGCTCATTATTAATACTCAGGGTATTAATTATCACAAATTTGTTTTGCTGTATTGTGGTCCAACCAAATTGGACTGTTGGGCAATTTCGCCATCGCGGGTGAGACAGGTAAACTGAGTTCATCCATTAAAGAGTCAAATAACGCGGGACTGTTTACGAGCCGTCCACCGCGTCTCTGAGCGATGAACTAACAGCTGCTTTCTCTCCCACGATCGCGAAATCGGCTTTAGGGCTGTCACTTCTCTCTCTCTCTTACTAACCACACACACACACACACACGCATGCACGCACGCGACCCCTCATAAACATTCTGGCACACATTTTTGGCTCGTAGATAGCTTAAATGCTAAAGCCCAGCTTTGTCCCTAAGCTATCGTACTAGCGGATACACGCGGTAACTGGTAGACGCCATTGACTGGTTTCTCTCCGCCCCCATTCGCGGTCATATTCCCTAGCCGGAAGTCTCGCGTGAGATACTCTCCACGAGAGTCACGTCTGCCATTTTGTGCGCGTCTCTCCTTACACTCACACATACTGTCACACACACACCTTTTGTGTTATAGGATTATTTTTATTTCCATATCTAATCATATCACTGTTTAGTTTGTAGTTGTAAGTCGGAAGTTTATTGACTGCATTGTATTAATTATTAATTGATATTACTGCATAAATAAACTTTGTTTAAATTACAAAGAGAAGTGTTTTGGTTTGTTTTGCATACGCCTGTGTCATGCTGACGGGATGTCAGTGCTCGGATTCAAACCTTCATTCATTGTTTTTTTTTCCCGAAAATTGATATTCTTCGGATGTCGATTTTCCTAAGAAAACAATCTAATATTGAGACTGTTTTACTATCTGGTTATTAGTCCCTAATTCCAGGGTGGTGCCCCGTCAATGTTAATCCTTATTAATATTCTATTGATTTTTAATAATTGATAATTATCTTTGATGATTGTTGAATTTGAATGATCAATAAGCTAGTGTTAATTTTAATTAATGTTTTATCGATGTTAACAATTAACGATTATCTTTGATAATTGTTGATTTAAAGGATTAAAAAAAGCTAACGTTGATTCTCATCAATGTTCTATTGATTTTAATAATTAATAATTATCTTTGATAATTATTAACTATTGCTAATAACCAAACTTGCTCCTAAACGTAGCACACTACATTTACTGGTTTTAATGAGTTAGATTCAATTAATTAATTTAAATATTAATTAATAACTAAATAAATAATTATTAATTATTTCTGATAGTAACACTGATCTAAACAACCAGTAAAGCTCTACATAATGTATGGTGTCCATAGGTATAGGGTGTCTTATTCATTGTGAAACTGTGTTTTTGTAATGGCATGAATCACACTGAAGACCTCGAATTAAAATGCATGGGCCACCACTGCCCAGTGAGAAAGCTATAAGTGATTCCTTTCAATGTTAGTTAGTGGAGAAAAAAAAAACCTTGAGAGAAACCTAACCTCTCCGGCATGGGAGGTGGGCATGCTAACAAGGCTACATCCACTAGTATCAGTTGCTAGTGCACCTCTTGAGGCCAGGGGAGTGAGGTTTACACACTGCACAGCTACCTACCAGCTGGCTCCCATTACACTCATACCTGTTTACATTTCATTGTCAAAAGCAGAGAATAATAAGTCTCATGTAATTGTGGGTTTCTTAAATTGTTGGTTTTTTTAATAAGCTGGTGTTTGATAGTTAAAAGCATCTTGTTGTGCATGTAATCACGCTCAGTGTCAGCTGGGAGAGGCTGGCTGTTAATTGCAAGAATTTGCAACTTGCTGCTTCTGTTTCTGCCTCAAAAATCCACTGATTTGTGCAGTGATGTTGGCGTAAATAAAACATGTTTGATTTACTGTAGCACCGGGACATGACACCGTTGTTTGGCAAATTCGACAAGCTGTAATGCTACAATCTACTCACCGTTTGCCATCGGTCTTTGAGCTCTCAACTCGCCTATGTAAACTATTTGCTCGGTTTTCCTGTGAGCGCTCAACCCTGCCTCTCCGGGGAGGAGACTGTTTCACAGCTCTCAATGTTGCATTGCTTGGTTTTAATCACACTACCAGTTATGTATTTATTTATGTATCATGCGATACATATGCTATTGAATTGAGAGCATTGTATCATACAATACAATACAATATTGTTTACACCCCTAACGAGAAACTCTAAAACTTGTCAGACCAGTATATGTGTATGTGGGTTACATTTCTGTGCACAGACAGAGTGCATTTTATAAAAAGCCAACTTTCACCACTTGTTTTGCTGAATAATAACATGTGAAATGATAAAAATATGATAGCCTTTATATAGACTTTCTGTATGTAGACTTTCTGTGTGCATTGCCCTAATGTCGTTAGTACTGGTTTCTATGTAAGAGTGCAAAGGTTTTTTTACTGTTTATTAAAAAAAAAAAAAAAAAAAAAAAACTTTTATTAATGTAAATTGTTAATAAAAGATTTTTACCAAAAGAAAACCATATATCCTATTTTGAAACCGTTCTTGGTAACATTTGTGAATAAAACAAAATATAGCCTAAATTGTACGTGTCATGCATGTTATTTTTTTTACTTGCCTTTTAATTTAACCCTTGTGCGTCAATAAAAAAAAGTTGCTCAGAGGACCTTAGAGGACAAAAATGTCTACGTGAAAAAACTGCCATAAAAATATATATTATATATTAATATTATTATCCACTTTCATTTTTTAACCAACATCAGTTCTGATCATAAAATATTCATTCATTTTCAGGAGTTTAACCCTTTAAATGCTAGTTTGTTTACATAATGCCACTGTTGTTTTTACACACACACACACACACACACACACACACACACACACACACACACACGTTGGTTTACCTATCATTATGAGGACTTTCCATAGACATAATGATTTTTATACTGTACGAACTATAGATTCTGTCCCCTAACCCTACCCCTAAACCTAACCCTCACAGAAACCTTTTTGCATTTTTACATAAAAAAAAAAAAAACAAACAAAAAACATCGTTTAGTATGTTTTTTAAGCAATTTGAATTATGGGGACACTAGAAATGTCCTCATAAACCACATTTATAGCATAATATGTTAGTAATTACCAGTTTGTAACCTAAAAAATTGTCCTCGTAAACCATATAAACATGTGCACACACACATACAAAGTCCTCATAAACCATCTAACCCCCCCCCCCCCCCCCCCCCCCCCCACACACACACATGTTGGTGCAGCTATCATTGTGAGGACTCTCCATAGACATAATGATTTTTATACTGTACGAACTATAGATTCTATCCCCTAACCCTACCCCTAAACCTAACCCTCACAAAAAACGTTCTGCATTTTTTAATTTTTCAATTAGTATGTTTTTTTAAGTTATTTGAATTATGGGGACAATAGAAATGTCCTCATTAACCACATTTATAGCATAATACCCTTGTAATTACCAGATTGTAACCTAACCCCCCCTCCCCCCCCCACACACACAAATTTCTCAATACACACATACAAAACACACTCTGACATCCATACCAACACACCCACACAATTTTAGCTGCATCATTTATTCATTTGGCCAGCAGTGCTCTATAATACAGCAAACAGAAAATAGGAAAAAAGCATGTATTTGCTCCATAGGCTAAACATGAGAAAAATGGCGGAAAATATTACAAATTTAAATTCTGAAGCCAGGGATCTGGAATGAAAGCATAATATCATAGAATTCATGATTTTATGTTTTAATGGCACTGGGATCAAATGTTGCAGTTTTAATGGGTTTCAATGGGGAAATTTTTGTCCTGAAGGTCCTGAGTGTAACTATTTTGTGAACACAGTGTATTATAGATGTATTTTAGGGACTGAGTTTGAAATATCAAAATTTCCCCCAAAATACACACCTTTGGCAAGATTTATACCATTGGCATTAACAGAGCCAAAATGATCGAAAAAACAAAAATGAAAAAGACAAAAATGTCCCGAAGGTCGCACAAGGGTTAAGAATAATTGATTACACGTTTTTTTGTAGTACTCGTCTACAAAATTGCTTGAAAATTCCCATCCCTATTTTAAACGAAGTGTTCAACACCAACATACAAAACCACTGCTACAGAAAATACACACATTTCTGTCATTAGTCTTTTGATTCAAAACCTTATAGTTACTGAGATATAGCCCTTGAAAAACTTCCCTGTGTGACAATTATCTCCAGTCTTCCCTACTATATCACTTAAAATGATGCTCTACATATCAAACACAAAGTTATGCTGATTGTGATTATAGAAGAGCATTTGATTAATTTTCTTATTCTTTCTTGATCTCTGTCTTTCTCTTACCCTTTGGGTCAGAGCTAGCACTCATAGCAATGGAGATTGGGTTTTAGTTAAATGTCATTGGAGGTTAAAGGATAGCTCAGGGCTAGTCCTCCCTCTTCTGTTTGTTACCCTCTCCACTTCAGAGTCAGTATGATGCTCTAGGGTTAGCGTAAGGGCTCTAATGAGGGAACCTCTCTAAAACCAGCTGATGACAGGAGGGCATTAGTTCAGGCATCACCACAGTCTAACAACTCAATGTAAAAACTTTAATTTCAGGTGTTGAGAGTTATGATTGGTGATTCATTATTCATTATGGAAGTTGTGTAAAGCTTGTACCTATTTAAGCACCCTTTTTCTTGCAGATGACAAGCATGTAACATCATGGCGCTGGTAACAACAAGGTCATGGGTTTAGTTCCTGAGGAAAACATACTGATAAAATGTATACCTTGAATGCACTTTGGATAAAAGTGCCTGCCAAAATGTGTATCAAACAGCTTCTTTGCCCATCTACAGTGTGAGACCAAGACCCCGCTTGAGTGTCTGCACCAACATGTCCATGTGAATGTTTTCACGTTTGAATGAATATGAATGACATGGGTTGCCTGTCCATCCCCTGCTGTTTGGCTGTCACTCAGCCTCTGGTGAGAATTCTCTGGCTGGTATCAGGAGCTACAGTGGGCCGTGGGCTGTGGTGTGGGCCCCTTCTGCTATCAGATCAAACGGATCACTAATTCAGCACTGCTGACAGATATGCCCCCTGCAAAAGTACGGACAGGCAGCGGAGGATGGCAGTTGCCATTAAATGAGTGCTGACTGAGGGTTGGGCCGCTGGACAAAGGAAAGGTCAGAATTTTGCATTCCAAACATCCAGCTGAATCATGGACATGAGAAACAGTTTAATCGCAGTCCTGAAGGCTTGGAGAAGCTGAATCTGAGCTGCAGGAAGTTTACTAGTGTACCAATAAGAGATGTTGTGCTAAATCAGATTATCTTTGGGAGTGTCGTCACACTAGGTTTTGCGCTTCATTCATTTCTATTCATAAGCATATGAAGGTTGGAGAGCGTAAATACAAACACATTTGAAGATGTTTTGTCTTTTGATATGCATACAAATACAGGTTTGGTAAACTCTGACCTGCAAATTTTATAGTGAAGAGCCGTTTGGCCAATAGCGGATCTAAACGTCACAGGTTGACCTATTAGCTCAATACAAGGAATACAAACTTCAAAGCTGCATGTTTTGCAGTGTTGCTATATTTTTTTTTACAAAGAAAACAAACTTCAAAGCTGCATGGTTTACAGTGTTGCTGGAATTTTTACAAATAAAACAAACTTCAAAGCTGCATGGTTTGCAATGTTGCTGGAATTTTTTACAAAGAAAACAAAGTTCATAGCTGCATGTTTTGCAGTGTTGCTGGTTTTTTTTTTTTTACAAAGAAAACAAACTTCAAAGCTGAATGGTTTACAGTGTTGCTGGAGTTTTTACAAAGAAAACAAACTTCAAAGCTGCATGGTTTGCAGGGTTGCCGACATTTTTTATTTTTTTTTTTACAAAGAATACAGTTTTCAAAGCTACTTGTTTTGCAATGTTGCTGGAATTTTATTATTTATTATATCATCATATCATTTATTAAAATTTGAAGTCCTAGGATGTGACATCATATCCTGTTGCTAATGTATTGTACATGTGTCTGAATTAATATTGGATGCTCAAAGCCTTGTGTGACCGCTCCTTGATGCTCTCTGTAAAAATGGCCAAAGATATGGAACATTGCCCTGGTACACATTTCAGATATGAATCAATGAGAATCTTTATTTATTAAATGAAGAGTTTACATGTTAGGCCTACGTTTTGTACATGTGTTTTTTAAAATCAGAAATAAATGGCCTCATTTGGTATCACAGTCACCTCCACAAGTGGCCTGTTAGGGAGAACAAAAACCGACATAAAGCACATGCAGGCATGTTCACACAATCACACACACACGCTTTATAGTCTCAGTGCTCTATGGCAGCGAACACCGGGAGAGATAAATGAATATCCTCTTACACATAAACAACATCATACAGGGCCCAACTCCATTCCTCCCCACTAATTCCTATTCATTTAACTGCCACATGGGCAGGCCGCACAGCCAGAGAGACATTCATTATTTACCTGCTTTTGTTTATGAATAGCTTACTGGTGCAGTCCCAAGCCTGCGTGCAACAGGCCTCGTAAATCACAACCACCAAGTCGTTTTTCCACAAGCTCTGTTCAGTGCTTGTGTTGGTGTGTGTTTATGCATGCCCGTATGTGTGCTGGGCTCGAGGACGGTTTGTCGTCAATTTACCTTTGTGTTTCTCTTTTCCCCTGTTTAATTACTAATGAGAACAAATATTTATATGTTCTGAGGGCAAGAGAAAGGGATAGAAAGAGATCGAGGGATAGGTGCGGAGAGAGAGTTGATCCCCCTCAGGACAAAATTAAAGTCAGTGCTCTCTGTCAGGTTTCTTGCTGGCTGTTTTCTACAATTCCTCCCTCCGCAGGGCCAAAGAGGAGATAAGGAAGAGGGAGGGTGGGGAGAGGAGTGATGGAGCAGCCCGAGGTTGAGGGTAAACATGAAAGAGCATCAACAACATCCCTGCCACCTGCCCGGCAGACCAGCGGTTACTCCCTCTGTCCTTATTTATCACTGCCCGCCCAGAAGAAGATTTAGCCCAGTCGTTTTTTCCAAAGAAGTAAAAGTACACAGAGCAAACCCAAGCTGTTTAACATACTCTCGGCTATAAATAATATCTCGCCATCTTCATTTCTCAATTTGACAGTTTCGCCTTTATTGAGTTACACTCAGGGGATTTGTCTCGCTTCCTCCCCCGTTTGCATACTCACGTGGTCCTGTCCTGCTGACTGAAGCAGTTGCCCTTAACAGCCAAGTAAACAAACTTCATTTCATTGCACTTGTGTTGTTGTTTTTTTTTTTGTGTGTGTTTCTTAATGAAGAGAAAAGGGACCTTTTAAAACATACTGCAGCTTCCTTCATCCTGATTTTAATGACTGTTGCTTTGATGTTTAGATCTTACCTTCAAAGCCATTTCACCTTATGTAGCCTAGATTGTGATTAGCCAACTGATGTAATTGAACTAATCCTAGTTTTGTTTCTAGTTTGATTCAAGTTGGTGTTTCAGGGGCCGTTCAGACCAAACGCATTACTGTGCTGTAAAAAGAGTAGTCTTTAAAAGTTGAAGTTCTTTTTAACTTGACACGGCATATAAAAAAAGTTGAAAAACAGCGAGACGCAATGCAATAGGCCAAAAACGTCCATTTAGCGCACGTTTACTTAGAAAAATAATAAAAATACTGTGCAGATGGATGTAAAACTCGTTTAGTTTGAACCATTTAATGTGGCTGACCAGCCAACATGAGCAGATGAATATGAAAAACAGTTGCTGTCCATGGTGCTGAAGGAAATATGTGTATCATTGGAATTACTGTACATAGAACTACATAGACACTATGGGCCAGAGAGATGTCACAATGACTATAAGTTGTGCCATGATAAAGTTAATATGTGTTTTCATATGCGGATATCATAAAAGGAATTTCAGTGTTGGAAATGTTTTTCGTAAGAAAAATGCATCTGCTCACCCCTGCGCAGATCCTGTTTCACTTTTAATCATACTTTGTACCAAAGGTCTTATGCATAATCTATGTGGCATGATGCACAACCCTGAACCTTACCTCTTGACAGAAAGAGGAATATAAAAGCCACAATTCACATCTTGGCTTTTATTCCTTTCAATTTGTTTTGTTTAAAAAACAAGCAGGCCGTGAGCGTGTGAATAAATAAAATCAGCAGAATGAATGGAAGTGTGCAGGGAGCTCTGGGCTCTTAGGAGCAGAGGCCTATAGAGCGGGGCTCTACAGGCATGGTTTGTCTCCAGGCATAGTGTTCATCATGGTGTCTACCCTGGAAAGGGGACCATCCATCAGGCTACATGCATCACATAACATGGGGGTGGAGAGGCCCTATCACTGGGGTGTGGTATCGGTAGGGTTGTTGTGTTTTGTTTGACACAGAGATGGACTGATTTATTCTGGGTTCTGACACTTTTTGGACCGTGAGTCCAAACACTGGCTCCTCACACTGGGTTTAGTGGTGAGCCAAGAACTGAGATATAAGCACAATTCCAGTCCACTGTTTGCTTTAAAAGCAATTCTGGACTACTCATTTGACTTTTGCAGACTTAGACTTAGATTTTTTGCTTAATTCAATTGTAAAGGAAAGTGAATAGAGAGAAGGGTTCCATGTTTGAGGAGAAATGACCCCACCCTTAAGAAATTCATGCATGGTTTTATCGTGGCTCTGAACAACACCTGCAATATCTTGACTGGACTCCAGGTTTGCTGAAGAAGTCATTAGCCTAGAGCCTCACCTACATTATTTCACCCTGAGCTTACACCTAATGTTTACACTGTTTTCAATCTAGACATTAAAACATATCTTTGTTTGTGTTGAATTTAAGCAGATAGTGTTTGTCTATTGTTGCAACTTAATTGAAGATCAAGTCCAATATTATGACCAACTTGTGCAGAAATCCAGGTAAATCCAAATAGCTCACATAATTTTTCTTGCAACTTTTTGATGATTGTATCACATATATGCATAAGTCTGTATAACATTGACAAGCCCATATTAATTAAACAGTTGTTTGAAATGTAGTATTTGTGCCCTCCTTGGATAACAGATTATACCAAACCATTTGAAAATGGTCACTCTGTACACCCTGCTCCTTTTATTACCATTGTCCCACAGTGTTCTGTACTTTATCTGATCTGTCAGTTCTGTCATCCACTTGCATGGCTTCTTCTACCACTTTTGTGGCATCTCTACTTTGTGGACCACAATTAAAATGAAACCCTTCATTGTCCCTTATACAGTTTAGATTCTACTTATTGCATGCATATAACTGAGAAATTCTCACATGCCACACCTTTGGTCAGTTTTGTTCACTGACTACCTGTAGGTATACATTCAAGGCACCGTTTTCTTAAATGCAGCCAGTGATCTGACATTATGCTACCTGAAAACAGTTATCAAAAAATACAACCCACTTGGATGTTGTAGTCGAATAGTTGCCTAACTTCTCCATACCTCAACATGACCTTAAATCAACCATCAAACCTTCAAGACTATTTTAACTCACTTCAAATACCATCACCTTTATATAGGACTGTAGACAGCATGACACAGGCCAGTCTTAAAACCGGTTTTATGTGGTTTAGCCTTAAAGAGATAGTTCACCCCAAAATAAAATTCTGTCATAATTTACTGGCAGTCATGAATTTTCATTTTTGATTGAACAATCCCTTTGTAATGAACTGGCCATGGAAATGGTGTTAGGAAGTTTATTAAAAGAGACACAAGCAAACAATCCAAAACAGCAGGCAGAGAGACATCCAGAAAAACAGGCAATGGTCATAACATGAATCAATAAACAATGGCAATGGAAAAATGCTCGGTAAGGCAGGGTAAACTGGCAATACTTCGCACACAACAATGGAATTGCATGGCTATATATACACATGTGGTAAACAGGAAATGAGCAGTGAAGAAATGGGTGAAGATCAGTATTCGGGAGAGGGCTCCCTCTGGTGGTTGGTAGGATGGGTAACAACCTCAGATGTTACAGAACCCCCCCTCTATATACAACTCCTGGTGTTCTTCTGCTGGGACGTCCCCTTGGTCGTGGTGCTGGACGATTAGGATGAACTTGGTGGAACTCTTGGATCAGGGACGGGTCCAGTATGTCCTTGGCGGCTACCCATGATCTCTCCTCTGGTCTGTAGCCTTCCCAGTCCACCAAGTATTGCATCTGGCTCCCTTGTCGCCTTGAGTCCATGATCTTTTGGACCACATACGCAGGTGCTCCATCAACCTCCAATGGAGGTGGAGGCTCGGGATTTGTGATTCCAGGGCCAGACGCTGGGTGGACCGGTTTCAGCAAGGACACATGGAAGGAGAGATGTGGTAGTTAGCAGGAAGCTCTAATCGGTAAGTAACTGGATTTATTCGATGGATAATTCTGAATGGACCCACATACCTTGGACTTCCTGCAGGGTAGCCGCAGCTTGAAATCCCTTGTGGATAACCAGACCCACTGTCCAGGCTGATAGTTGGGGTGAGGGCACCTCCGCCAGTCAGCCTGAAAGCATTGCACTCGGACCGCTCGCTGTAGCCAGACATGTGCACTGTCCCACACCCTCTCGCTCCACCTAGTCCACCGCTGGCACTGTAGATGGTTCTCCTGACCAAGGGAACATCGGGGGTTGGTAGCCCAGCACGCATTGGAAAGGGGTTAGTCCCATAGAGGTATGAGTGAAGGAATTCTGTGTGTTTTCGGCCCAGGGCAAGAAGTTGCTCCACTTTTCCTGTTCACGGCTACAGTAGATCCGAAGATATCTGCCAATCTCCTGGTTTAAATGTTCCACCTGTCCGTTGGCTTGGGGGTGATAGCCTGAGGTGAGACTCACATTGATGTCCAATTGCTTACAGAACTCCTGCCAAACTCAGGACATGAACTGTGAACCTCGATCGGACACGATGTCTTCTGGTAATCCATATACTCTGAATACTTGGTGAAATAGAGCATTATCAGTTTCCATAGCCATGGGTAAACCCTTGAGAGGAACAAGTCTACATGATTTTGAGAATCGGTCGATAGTTACCAGTATGGTGGCGTATCCGTTGGAGTTTGGCATGTCGGTGACGAAATCAGTGGACAGGTGGGACCATGGTCTTTGGGGTATTGGCAATGGTTGGAGTAATCCCATGGGCAGTTTCCTGGGGGTCTTAGATTGTGCACACACTTGACAAGACTTCACATAGTTAATAACATCACAAATCACAGATGGCCACCAGAAGGAATTACATACAAGTGTGACTGTTCTTTGGATGCCAGGGTGTCCTGTGCTCAATGAAGTGTGGACCCATTGGATAGTTCTCAGACGTAGAGCTTGTGGTACAAAGTGCTTGGTTGGGGGGCAGTCAGGTGGTGACAGTTCGTGCTGTTGTGCTCGTTGTATTTCTTCCATGATATCCCAACTAATCGTTACAATGACAGATGGTGGTAGGATTGATCCTGGATGAGGTTGGATGTGGCTGATATTGTAACCTAGGAACGTGGTATGGGAGATATGAAATTCACATTTCTCTGCCTTGACAAATAGCTGGTGTTCCTAGAGACGTGATAGGACTGTCCTGACATGCTGGATATGTTGTTCTTTGTTTTGAGAGTAGATAAGGATGTCGTCAATATAGGCCACCACACACTGATTCAGTAGGTCTCTGAAAATCTCATTGACAAAAGACTGGAAAACAGAGGGGGCATTAGCAAGTCCATACATTCATAGTGCCCCCTGGTGGTGAATGCAGTTTCCACTCATTTCCTTCTCCGATTTTGATGAGGTTATAAGCACTTCTTAGATCGAGCTTAGTATAAATCTTAGCCTCACGGAGTTATTCAAGGGCTGAGGGGATAAGTGGCAGTGGGTAACAGTATTTCAAGGTGATGGAGTTCAGGCCTTGATAGTCGATACATGGATGTAGACCTCCATCCTTTTATCCATGAAGAAAAATCCTGCAGCTGCTGGAGAGGTGGAGGGACGGATGTAGGCAAGTGCTTCCTCGATACAAGTTTCCATTGCTAGGTTCTCGGGCGTGACAATGGATAAGCCTTGCTTCTCGGTGGAGCTGTATTAGGCAAAAGTTCAATGGCGCAATCCCATGGACAGTGTGGAGGAAGTTGTGTAGCTTTAACTTGACTAAAAACGTAATTTAATTCTGCATACTCCCTGGGAATCATGGTTACTGTTTGGAATTCAGGGCTTTCAATGCTGGTGGTAAGACAAGGCATGGAGACAGCAACATGGAGACAATGTTCATGACAGAAACTTAACCATTTCGTGAGCTCACCCTGGTTCCAGGATATAGAAGGATTGTGGATGGCCAGCGGAGGATGACCCAGGATAAGAGCGTGATTGGGTGAGTTTATGACATACAGTGAGATGTTCTCCACATGAAATAGTCCAATCTTGATGGTTATGGGAACAGTCTGTTCGGTTATACCAGTACCAATGGGAGTGTTGTCAACTGTGGTGATATTAATCATTGGAATGCATTGAATGGTGGGTATATTGAGTTCTTGTATAATCTCTTGATTTATGAGATTCACAGCAGCCCCAGAATCCACTAAAGCTGTAACATTTTATATGATCACCAATGATCTCTACAGGCAACAAAACTGTGAAGGATAGGTGATAAAGTTTTTGGTACTCACTTTCAGCCTTGATTTCTTGTGTGGGCATGCAGCATTGAGATGACCTGGTTCACCACAGTAATAACAAAGTTTTTCGTTACGTCGACATTGACATTCCTCCATAGAAACACGGGCATAAACAACTTGCATAGGTTCGGGTAATTCAGTAGATGCATGTGCTGAGACTGTAGACTTAGAAGCGGAGTGAAACTGGGGCCGTGGAGCATTACGAAGCAGGATATCCATCTTGATTCTACAGAGTAGAACCCTTACCCCTGCATGTCAGTTCAGCCTTGAGTTCTTGGTGAAGCCCCTTGCGGAAAACTGTTTTCAGAGCAACATCGTTCCACCAACTTTGAGCCGCTAGTGTACTGAATAGAACTGCAGATCGATGGCCCTGGCGTAAATGAAGCAGCTGAACAGAGATATCTTGACCACCCACTGGATACTCAAAGACTCATGGATCTGTTGAACGAAGTAGTCAAACAAGGTCTGGATTTGAGGATCTTTGTCCCAAACAGCGGTGGCCCAATCAAGTGCTTTAAAGCAGAGCCATCATAAAGGTACATTTCTTGGCGTCTTGATTAAATGATTCAGGTTGATTAGAGAAATAAACTTTACACTGTCTTAAAAAAAAAAACCCAGCATTTCTCAGCAGAACCATCAAACTTGTCAAGAAGAGCAAGGCTTACCGGTTTAGCATGGTGAGCTGGCAGTGAGTGAATGTAGCGAGTCAAACATTCGTTGGCGGATTGTAGGTTGTTCAGCTGGTCTTGATAGCCCTTTAAAACCTTAAACTGGTATGCAAAAGCAGCCTGGAGCTGTGAGATTTCCGCTGGATCCATGGTAGGTGAAGTATTCTGTAACGAACTGGCCATGGAGACGGTGAAAGGATCCATGTGCAAGAAGTTTATTAAAAGAGACAAAAGCAAACAATCCAAAACAGCAGGCAGAGAGACGTAGTCATAAAGCAGGCAGATAAACCCAGTAAACCAAATAGACAGTCCAACCAGGCAAACAAAACAAAGTGTTATCCAAAAAGCAGTAAATCCAGAAAAACAGGCAATGGTCTTAACATGAATCAATAAACAATGACAATAGAAATAGAAACCCACTCAGTAAGGCAGGTAAACTGGCAATATTTCACACAGAACAATGGAACTGCATGGCTATATATACATGTGATAAACAGGAAATGAGCAGTGAAGAAATGTGTGAAGATCAGTATTCGGGAGAGGGCTCCCTCTGGTGGTTGGTAGGATGGGTAACAACCTCAGACGTTACACCCTTTGATACACTGAAACAAAATATTTTGTAGTGAAGTAAATATAGCAGAAAAGATTAAATACTTTCTTCATCGAATTCATTAGTTTAATCGTGAACATGAAAATATGAAGTAAATTCTACAGCCAAACATGTAAAAATGAACGCTTTTGCTTATATAAGTAAATATTATTTATAATAGATAGTTATCTTTGTTATGTCATCATGTATCAGAATAGAAAACCTTGTCATATTTATTTGCTAATTTGTGTAAATTTCACTGGTAAATACAATAAGTACATTTTGCTAAACTTTTCAAAAGCTGTTGTTCCCAGCATGCACTGGGCTTGAATAATTAATGAGCTTGCATGGTTTCACTGTTTGTTTCAAGTTTATTTACACTGTTTGTAATGTTAATTTTGTTCTTAAGTTTGGGAACTTCTTGTTTTGTGCAGTCTGAAGTTCATTTTCTACTCAAAATTACCCATTCAAGATCAAAACAATTATCTGTTGATTGTCACTGTCATCGTGTTTTGTGCACCAAGTGTTGATGTCTGCGTGCACAGTATTAGATTTAGGTTTTATTGTTTAAAGTGATGTTGTCTAAAAGACTAAGAGCATGACTTAAGCTTCCTTATGTCATGTTGTACATGATTAAACGTGTTTGTAAGTGTAATTGTGACATGTTCTAATATGTTTACTTAAATTTTGCCAAGGTTATTGAAGTACCATGTATATCACATTTGTAAGTACAATTATTGTGTTTACTTATAATTAAAGGTGGAATTTTGTGTTTGTGTCATCTTGGATTTACATTGACACTTAGTGGCTTGGATGCAGCATAATTTGAAATCAATAGTTTTTAGTTTCAGATGCCATTGTAGAAATTAAGTATTCACAGTCAGCCATGATTACTTTAATCAATGAGTGAAATTGTCAAATAACAGGATGGTTACTGAGATTAAGTGAGTAGTATTTGTCTGGTCATGTGATTCTATGGCAGCCTCCATGTGCGGACCCTCTCCATGTAGAATAAAACAGCTTTTACTGATATGACTGAAGTCTTCATTTTAATGTGAGTGGTCATGATTTTCAACATATATTGCAAAATTACAATTAATGTCTTTTAGGAGATAAACTTTTTTAATGAGGAAAAAACTATTGAGTGCACCTTTAAGTTAAATTTACTCACTTTAATCAATATTATGTCATGAGTTTAAATAGATTTTACTTAATTTTATACCATTAAGATTTACTTAGAAAAACTATGTGAAAAAAACTGGTACACAACTTTATTCTCAATGTTTTTTTTGTTTTTTTTTGTTTGTTTGTTTGTTTTTGTAGATCACTTGTGTAAAAAGGAATTTGTGAAGAACATCCATGTATATAAAAATTATATATTGTTTTACGTTTTTGTTGAACAGTCAACATAATTGTAGGCATCACTTCAGTGAATGCTCCAAGAGCTGGACAAGATTAAGTGTAATGAGAGTGAGAGAAAGAGAGATTTGCAATATACTGTCCACAATACCTCATACAGTGCCTGTGGTAGCAGAACTCTAATCCATCTTTCCAGCTTCAGGCACTCGCTGCAAAGGCTTAGTAACATATCACTATGAATAAACACACAAGGCCAGTCGCAATCAGTAGCTCTGACTGGTTACTCTCAGAGGAATTTTTTTATAATGTGATCAATTAATTTAGACATATATGTATCCGTTTCTCCAATACCACAGTTCAGGAATGCATCTGTAATTCCAATGAGGCACTTTGTCTCCAAACCACCTTATTTGCTAGTTAGGGCACCCCTTATCCCTGTCCTGTCAATACACTCACACATAAAAATCAGTGCTGAATCAGGAGTTATCTGCAGTTCACAATCAATACCCAACACTTTTCTGACTGAAAGAGCAGTTGAAGACTGATACAGTAGATAGTTTGGTCAAGAGCTGAGATCTGGCCTGGGATTGTAGCTAATATTCAAAAAGCACCTGAGCATGTCTGAAAATCTCAGCAGTCCCTCTAGACTTTGTACTTTTTAATACACACCAACTCTCCTGACAAGCACTGATTAGAGGACATTTTTTACATTGGAACTCTATGAAGGCCCAGGAGGGAGCTCTTAGCACTGGATTATAGAGCAGTGGACAGTGCTGGTCTGAAGAGCCACCCCAATAAAGGAAACGTGCTTTATGACAGGCTAAATGTGCCGCTGGCACAGTTTAACCGCTCAATACCTCATCTCGCACAAATTACTCTGTGTTGACGAGCAGAAGAGAGCAATAATCAGCACAACACAAATACCACTCTTATTCTGAGGAGGGAATAGAGGCAGATCAGTGGATATGGGTGACTGTGTATATTAGGACTTACCATTCAGGTACGAGCTGACAAATATGGGCCACTGTGATTTTGCCAAGATAGACATGTTCTGGGGAAAAAATTTTTTTTGTGGGTTCTCAAACAACATTCCTGTTAACAGTCCTAAAATTATCCCTAATTATAACCTTCCCCATGAAATTGGAGGAAAATTATAGGTGGATAAGTATGGTGTACAAGCCCTAACCCTAAGATTAATCCTAAATATAGCCCTAAAATCTGATTGGTTGATAGAAATGTTGTTCCAGGATCAACAACACTCAAAAAAATAAAGAAATAAAATATATCAGTCACAACATTAAAACCATGTGCCTAATATTGTGTAGAACCCCCTCATGCCGCCAAAACAGCATCAACCCGCATCTCAGAATAGCATTCTGAGATGCTATTCTTCTCACCACAATTGTACAGAGCAGTTATCTGAGTTACCATAGACTTTGTCAGTTTGAATCAGTCTGGCCATTCTCTGTTGATCTCTCTCATCAACAAGGCATTTCTGTCCACAGAACTGCCGCTCACTAGATGTTTTTTTGTTTTTAGCACCATTCTGAGTAAATTCTAGAGACTTTTGTGCATGAAAATTCCAGGAGATCAGCAGTTAAAGAAATACTCAAACCAGCCTGTCTGGCACCAGCAATCAACCATGCAATTATCTAATCAGCCAATCATGTGGCAGCAGTGCAGTGCATAAAATCATGCAGATACAGGTCTCGATTCAGTTAATGTTCACATCAACCATCAGAATGGGGGAAAAATGGAGGGTGGCATGATTGTTGGTGCCAGATGGGCTGGTTTGAGTATTTCTGTAACTGCTGATCTCCTGGGATTTTCACACACAAAAGTCTCTAGAATTTACTCATTTTATATTCCATTTACAACAATTTTAATCACATTTAAGCCTCTAAAAAATGTAGGGTGACAAATTAGTTAAAAAAAGTACAAATGTAATTTTCTTTAATGTTGAACTTGCAAGCGTAATAATATAAGCTGTCACTGTTGAAATTTCATATCAACTACACATTTTAACAAAAATGATTAACAAGTTGAAACCTACAAATTAAAAAGAATTACATGTATAACAATTAAAAACTTGCATTATGAAAAAGTGCAGTGCATCATAGATGTCCGAATGTAATCTGCCAGGTCCAATTTACCTCCGCGGGTGTAGGAAAAAACTAACATTCAGAGTGACAGAAAAAACACCTGACTAGCATTTTCACATAGTAAAGAGGTGGTGTAGACTCGCACCATCAACTCCTGGGGAAAAATACTTTCTGTGATCCCACACGTAATCCATTGTGATCTACTCTTCTCAGTAGCTTCAATACTAACAGGAAGTTAGATTTCAAAATTCGGAAGAGCGGAGCACGGAAAAGGGGTGGGGCTGAACACGGTGAATAAATTTAGAATAAATATGAATTGTATTTAATTTAAAGGTGCTGTAAGCGATTTTTTTTAATGGAAAGGAATGCAAAATTTAAGGAAGACTTAAAGATATTAAGGAAATAAGTTTCCTGAGATATTTTGCCAGTCTCTGTGACAACTGAAGACTTTGTAAACAGCAAACAAATATGTGTCCGCGAACCATGGACATTGACACTTTTCACCTGTCAATTATTTTGCTCGTTCTCATAGTATTGTAGTCACAGTGAATTATTGATGCTTACTGCCATTTTTAAGCCATGTTGTTCATAACAGTTGTCAGTTGAGGGTGCATATTTTGCTGCTGTTGTTTTTAACAACCGTTTCTGCATGATATTGTCTCAATAAAGCTCATTTAGTATCTTTGGAGTGCTTGGTTTTGGAAAGAGGGGCGTGGCTAATTCAACGGATGAAATCACTAACAGCACCTTTAATAAGGAGTGTGGTCTTTAAATATTTATTAATCAAAAGTCATGTTTTAAACATTACCATTTAGTAATTGGGAACTGTATTTGCCTTGATATTATTTGAACTAATTGTATACTTTAAAAGAGTTAAGCATATGCAAACAAATCTAAATTAAAACATTTATTTAAAGTAGGGATGCACAGATGCAAAATTTGTGTGCTGATCCGATTATTTAGAACATCTGCCGATACGATAGATTGGTGGATCTGCTTTTTATGCCACCTTGTTTCAAATCACTGATAATTAATTACACAACTTTAAAATACTTTTTTGTGTGTGTGTGTGTGTCTCTACATGTCTTCCATGTTTCAGAGGAACTTGTCTCAGTTACTAAACAAAATACTGAAACTAAAAGCACAATATTGACTCACATTAACATTCTTAACTCACGCTAACTGAATTCTGAATAGCCTCCTGTTGGTGAGATTCATTTTTTGAATATTCTTAACTCACATTAACTGAAATCTGAGGAATTACTGTAAGTTTGTCTCTTTTTAGCTGAAGCAGCCTCCGCTCTAGCTTTAAAAAACTAACATTTTCTTTCACACAGAGCACGAGTTGAAGGCTGATTGTCTAATGTATCTTGATCAGGCTACCCTGATAATCGACTGTTTTTAAACAACCAACCGATGTCCGAAAGTACATATCATTGCTTTTATCGATACATCGGTGCATCTCTAGTTTAAAATTTATATTGCCAGGAATTACAGTCACCGACATTTCTGACAGTTATCGTGTCAGTTCAATGTTTTGTGTGTACTGAGGCCTGTTGAATTTATATAAGCCAGAAAAAGACTATAAAGATAATGCAAAATGATAATAACAGTTCTAGGATGCTAATCATCTTTTAAAATCATCACTGGATGTGTCTGAATGTTCTTTTTCTGCAGGCCACCACTATGCACTTTACAGAGTGGCTTTATTTGAGCAGAGCTGACAGATTGTAAGCTTGTCTCTGTTTAGTCTGTAATTAAACATTACAAAGAGCTATGGCTCTAGAGACAAGCTTGCCAATTAGGAGCTTGAATTGAATCCTATCCTTTCTCTGTCATAAAGATTTAGATTTTACACAACATGCCTGCACTCAAAGCAGGTATTATTCAAAATATAATATATGAACTTTGTAAGGCTCCATGCTAGTTTACAGGCTAAACAAGACTGTCAGAGTTGCAGTATAATGCTGTATGCACAACTTAGCATTGTTGTTTTGCATTGATGGACTGGAGTTTGTATATTTGGTGGAAGAGCACATGTAAAAGCATACAGAAAACATAAAGGCCTTTGCCTCTGCAATTAGACCGGTGGTTGTGTTGTGGCCTGCCCTGATGGCTTGGCTATCTAAAACAACATGCTCCAATTAACACCCACATAACATGGCTGCCACAGACCCCTGCCCCTCCCTTGCCCCCTTAGAAGTGCAGAATCAAAGAGCCAGGAGGCACCCTCACCAAAAACATAATTGGGCTGGCCTTTGACCTCAGTACCTTAAATCAGCCTGTTCGGTTTTGCCCAAACACTCCCCCGTGCTAACTAGCTCTCGCACTAAACCACTCATTAGACACAAATACCCTGAGACTGCAACAGACAGACACACGCATACTACCATGTTGTTGGCTCATCATCTGCTTCTATAATTTTCCACAATCAGATAGGAAAGAAATATGAATCAATAACTATAATGTGTACATTTGGGGGTTTGTTTTTATTTAAACACAAATACGGTATTAGTTTTGCTCCAATTAATGGATTATTTTGCTGCACAGGGACAATCAGTCATTAAAATGGGAATATGTGTGACTACTATGTGGATGTTCAGAAGCAAACTGCAATGAGAGACTGATTATCATTGTATCATCCTATCCCCATGTGGTGGATTCTCGTCCACTTAGAGGCCGGGCTCTGGAGTGGTACAGACGGAGAACAACCCACCGTATCATTAAATTCCAGGACATAGCAGGCACGTATTGAGACTCTCTTATTTGCATCAACGCCAACCGTGGAAAAAAAAATAAATATATATATATATATATTTTTTTATTTCTACGATGCTTGGTGCATGCTTCTGAGTGAAGCACAAATAGATAAAACTATGCAACCAAGCATAGCTAGAGGCTTTATTTTCACTGTGAAATGAACAAGCTTAATTTATTTCCTCACCATGCATAGAAATGGCTCTTCATTTTATGAGAATGACTACCATAAAAACGTAAGGTAGTAAATGTAGGTTGGTCTCAGGGGAAGCTATACGGCACATACGATCATCATTATGTGCTGGCAGTGTGAACATTCATATCACTGTCATTTACACAGAGCATGATTATTACATCATAGTACAACAAGCATGTAAGGGAGTAATAAAATGCTTTGGGTGGTTTTTGTTGCAGATCCTGCTACTGATTGGATAATTCAGAATAAAGCGCCGAGTGAAAATCTCAGAGGGGTGCCACACAAAGCCAAAGATCATTTAGTGCTGTCATCCACCGCCCAGGAACATGGAATAGAGCCAGAGCTTGATCCCACAGGGCCTGTACAGAAGAAAGGATTATTTATTGTGACATTTAATTTTCCTGTCTGGGCGTTTTCTTTAAATTTTGCATGGAAAACAGCACAATGGGGGCCAGTGACAGCATAGAGTGCTCATGCCCAGCATGGTGGGACACGAAAGAGGCGGAATTAGTCGAAATGAATTATTCCAGGGCCAGTGAAGTTATCCAAAGTTTAATCGAGCCATGGCGGCTGGGGAAGCCGAGGGGGCCATGCAAAAGTGCTCCATCAAACGACTATGGCAGGTGCTTCACTGTGGCAGGCATGTTAATGAACAGAGAGGCCCCTACTTTCACCGGACACTTCTTAACACTGAAGTAGCTCTCTCCAGCATCACTAACTTAGCTGGCTAGCACACTCTTACAAAATTACCCTAAATGGGCTCACCCTCTCATTATGAAGTAGGGGCATGTAATAACCTCCCACAAGTCACACCTCTGTACCAAATGACCTACTCTGGGTTGCCTCTTCACCAGTGAGGCCATCAGGGTGGGGCACCAGAGTTACAGCAATGGCCTCAATGATCAAGGATCCAAACTATGGATGCTCTCCTGGCTACCATTTTCGGCTAAAATTAACTAGCCCACTGTCACTTGAGAGGAGGGGGTATTGAGGTTCCCATGACATCCATTCTGTATGGAGGCTCTAGAGTGACTTATGACCTGTTGTGGTTTGATACCAGACAAAGGAGCTGGTTGAAGTTGAAATGTGCTAGTGGATTTTTGGCTTTTACAGATTCCTTATTTCTTTATAAATATACACTCACCAAGCACTTTATTAGGAAGACCTGTTCACCTACTTATTCATGTGATTGTCTAATCAGCCAATCGTGTGGCAGCAGTGCAGTGCATAAAATCATGCAGATATGGATCAGGAGCTTCAGTTAAAGTTCACATCAGCCATCAGAATGGGGAAAAATGTGATCTCAGTGATTTCCACTGTAGCATGATTGTTGGTACCAGATGGGCTGGTTTGAGTATTTCTGTAACTGCTGATCTCCTAGGGTTTTTTTTGCACAACAGCCTCTTGAGTTTATTAGAGAGTCACTGGGAGTTCCCCCCCAGTGAGAGGCAGTTCTGCAGACAAAAATGGCTTGTTTATAAGAGAGGTCAACAGAGAATGGCCAGACTGGTTCGAGCTGACAGAAAGGTTACGGTAAGTCATATAAACACTCTGTACAATTGTAGTGAGCAGAATAGCATATCAGAATGCACAATATATCAAATGTTGAGGCGAATGGGCTACAACAGCAGAAGACCACGTCGGGCACTTTATTAGGACAACTTCCTAATAAAGTGCTCAGTGGGCCTCATGAAAATTTCGTAAATATATGAAATAATTGGGAGTCATTTCCGAGTAAAATGGAGCTTGCCGAAATCTTTCAGCCGGATTCATGAATGCTTTGTATTCCCCAGATTTGTTAGTACAACTTGTGTATGTTAGTGAACAGGGTTGGGAGGGTTATTTTTGAAATGTATTCCACTACAGATTACAGAATACATGCTGTAAAATGTAATTTGTAACGTATTCTGTTAGATTACTCAAGGTCAGTAACGTATTCTAAATACTTTGGATTACTTCTTCAGCACTGGTAGATTTTTTCACTTCTTTTGACTATAAAAACTCTGCCAGTACAGTAAGACAAAATATACATGTTAAAAATACATTCTCTGAAAAGCCTAAATATCTTATGCAGTGTTGTTTCTAAAAGAAGATAAATCTAATTGATCTTGTTTTAAGGATTTTTAGATATTTTTACAGGAAAACAATAAAAAAATTATTATCAAGAATATGATTGTTGCCCTAATATCAAAGGTCTTACTAGAAAAAAAGAAATTATGATCCAACGTGAATTTTCTTGATAAAAAAATATGACCGTGCCTTGTAACTTGTGCATGTAAAATGGCTAGAAATAGCATTTTAACTCAGCGTAAAATTTATATTTCTTCTGCTCCAAACTTACTTCAAACGTACTTCTCTGTCTGCTCGTATGAATCTAACACATAAGAAAGTGTTTCACCGCTGTTCAAATGCACTTTGGATATAATCATTTATATGAATATATGTTTTCCATCTGAAAGGACTAAATATTAAATGAAATAAATGACAATAAAATGCAAAGTAATCTCTTCAGTAATCAAAATACTTTTTGAATGTAGCTGTATTCTAAATACCAATGATTTAAATTGTAACTGTAGTGGAATACAGTTACTTATATTTTGTATTTTAAATACGTATTCCCGTTACATGTATTTTGTTACTCCCAAACCCTGTTAGTGAATTCCAAACATTCGTCAATAGAGCGTGCGTGCATGTTCATTCATAATTATCATAATCCACGGCCATGAAAACACCATATAAGGAAGGCTTTAAACTCGCAAGTAAATGAGAATAAGAAGCTTTTAACATATATGCGAACAGTGATTTTTTTTTTTTTTTTTTTTTTTTAATGGAGTGCATTCACATTGTGAAATATTGATTAAAATGGTTTGATATGAAGCTTTAGTGTAAAAAATTTTCAGTTCATGCCGACAGGTCACAGGAGGATGTCCTTCTCTGGTTCAGTTGAGCGCATCGCCAGCGTCATTGGAGAAATGTCTCGTGCAAATCCAAGACTGTACAATGATATACTTTCCTTGCAGCAGTAACAATCTTTAAAGAAATTGATAGAATGCCTGAAGAAGGTCTATGATTGAAACGCTGTAAGATATTACATTTAAAAGCTATACGACAGTGTTTTGTATTGTTTACGCACATGCCCGAGATGTATTCATTTAAGGTTTTACCACTGACCATACGTCAACTGAACGTGATTTACTGATACCTATACTAAATTATGAAATCTAATAACCTTTTTGACTTTAAGTTCCCCCATAGTCCAAGAAAATATTAGATGGACCACTCATATAGGCTAAGATACTGGTACTTCTGCTTTAATGATGACAAAGCTGCTTGATTTTAAACTTTGTTAACAGAAACTAGGAATGTCAGTAGATTAAAATAATCACAATTAATTTTATGATTCCAGAAGTTTCAAGAACTGTATGTTCTTCAATAAAAACAGCTGTTAAAGGGAGTTGCATTAAAATAAGAATTATTGGGCTCTATTTTCATGAGTGCGCAAAAGCTACGCACTACGACTGTGTGCAACATCTTATCCAATTTTCGTGAGAACGATGATTCTAACTGCAATATTTGTGCCAGCACATGGCACAAGTAGTAGTGGGTGGGACTGTTTGCGCTATTTGTGGGTGTATGCGTGCAAACTAGGGGTGTACTGTATGTTAATGAAGTGTTGCAAAGCGCAATTTACTATTTTCCTGAGAAATGGGTCACTGTGCTAAGACGTTTTAAAAGCACATCTGTTTTCAGCGCAAAGTCTAAACTCAGTTCCTGCATTTGCAGTTTGGAGATTCCACCAGCAATAAAGTCCATGTCCAAACTCTGAAAATAAAGTGGAACATCAAATTACCAAATACTTATGAATCTTTGTTTATATCGCTAGTGCTTGACAGGGAATGGGCTATATAATATGATGCAGATGGCGAAGAACCTCATAATTAAATTGCACTTAACCCAGCTCATTTGCGCTTTGCGTGCGCAGTTTCTCAAAACACACTTGTGCCTAGACTTAGCGTATGCTTGTTCGAAAATACCAAAACTTCATGGTCATGCCCACTGACTTCGTGTAAATGACTTATGGTGTAGCGCTGTGATTAGCGCTCTTAAAATAGGGCCCATAATGTCATTTTAGATGTTGTACATCTTGATTTTAGATTTATTTTGTCAAGTTAGATTATTATAATAAAGCCTATTAACTTATAATTTCAAGTCATCTTGAGGCTGCCATGGAAGTTTTTTGAGGCCCCCCTGTGAGACCCGGCCCCTTGGTTGAGAACCTCTGCTTTAGAGTTTCTGAGATCTCAACAATGTTGCAAACTTTGCTCAGATTTGCCAAGATACCAATGTATGCAATCAAAAGCCAGACTTTTCAGAAAGAATACAAACATTTCTCATCATATTCTTTCAAGACCAAATTGTCTTAGTTGTGCTATCCACATTAGTATTTTAGCACTATACTCTTACTGTAAGTCAGTAATTGCCACATTTGTTCTATTTTTATTTTTCGCAAGGAACTTTAGGAGAAACATCTCAGACAAAGTTGATACTTAAAGGAAGCATAACTGAGAACTCCATTAAAGGGACAGTTCACCCCAAAAATTTAATTTACTCACCCTCATGTTGTTTCACATTTACTTTCATTGTATGGAAAAAAGATGCAATGAAAATGAATGGTGACTGAGACTAACATACTCTTTTTGTGATCCATGGAAGAAAAAAACTCATATGGGTTTGGAATGACATAAAGATGAGTAAATGATAACCCTTTAAGTCTCTTTCAGCAATCCAATTTTCCTTTGGATTGAAACAAAGTGGCAAAGGTAAGGCGAATAAAAGTTCTCCTAAATGATGATGATGGGAAGGAGAAGGGCAGTGTCGAACGATTTCTGCTGGCACTATCAAACCAGCAGAGAGGCAGCCATTGCCGTGTCAGCTTTACCTGAGACCGGTTAAGTGCAAATCCACACACATCAGTTTTCCTCTCATTCGAAACCTGACCTTCTCCTTTGTCCTCCCACATTTCCTCTCTTGTTAGGCCTTCATGTACAGCTTTTCCGCCAGAGTGATGCATGAATTTCAAAAGGGCAGATCACAGAAAGATTTGTGGAAAGCATCAGCCATATTCCACTCATTAATGGAGCCATCATCTCTATTTTTTTGCCCCAGAACCAACTTAGCAGTGGTTTTAATTTGCCTTTTCCATTATTGTCTTATAGCCACAGCCTTTATCTTTCCTCACTGACTTTCCCTTTAACCTTGAGCCGACCACCTGAGCCACTAATGACTCGCGCTTGTTGAATAGGGAAAGAGGGGTAGGAAGGAGGACATGACACATGTACAAATTAAAAAAGAGGGGGAGAGAGAGAGAGTGGGGCGAGAGAGAAAAAAGCTTTAAACAGGGTTCAATTGTCTTCTATCTTCAGCCTCCGTCCTCTTAATCCTTATGCCCAAGTGCAAATGAATCTGGGAAACATCACCTTATCAGGCATGCCTTTCAAATACCCCCACATCGACTGTCTTGCGTGCACACACACACATACATACACACAAATAAACAGGTGCAGCCAAATGCACACACATACAGAAACCCATGCACACAATTATTCCATGTGCTGGTGTAACTGGCAGACATTTATTTGCATAATGTGGCCAGAGCAGTGTGTGTGTGGAGCAGACAAGGTCAGGCCATCAGCCACCATTGCTGCCAGTGTTCATTCGACCCGTACTGTGATTTTCTCTTCTTATTTTGCCAGCCATTATGTATGCTGAACTTGTGATTGTGGGCAGATGATGTAGTGAGTCTGGTCTGTGACAGTTTAGACTAGGGCTATTCAGTTCCATTCCTGGAGGGCCATGTCCAGCAAAGTTTAGCTCTATCCCTAACCAAACCCACCATCAAATCAAGGTTTTGAATGACCATGATATCAATATGTAGAGACCACATTTGGCTGGTCTGGATACGTCAACAGCGCCACCATCTTGGAGCAATCAAGGAGACCTGTTTAAATGCAAGTTTGTTTAAAAGCATCTGTCAATTGACTTTCATAAGTTTACAGACAGATATTGACCTTTCCAATATGCTGGACACACAAATGGATTGCAGTCCATAGGAACAGTTGCTAATGCTGAATCTACGTTTCCCTATCTGTCATTCACTTGACGTTGTGTCGATGTAGTGACACTAGGGGTCGCCCTTTGGAGCCCCAAACACCTCTGATCTTTGAGAAAAGGCCAATGGGAGTTGGCGAGTGGAATTTGCATGCCACTCCCCCGGACATACGGGTATAAAAGGAGCTGGCTCGCAACCACTCATTCAGATTTTTTCTTCGGAGCCGAGTGGTGTTGAGCAGCGAGTTCCACTGCCGTTCCATTCACCTCACATCGAGAAGCGTATGCTGTTGGATATACGGCACATTTCAGCGGCTTTCTCCCCCTCTGTGCGATTGATACAGAGTACGCCCCTGGGCGCTTTGACAGCTGAGAGAGTATATATTCTTGCAAATAAAAGAGTATATTTCCTCTAAAAGAGCGTGCACTGACGATATTTAAAGATGCCTTTCCGTCTGTGTGTAATTCCTGGATGTGGTCGCTATTTCTCCGCCTCTGAAGGCCACAAGCGCTGTCTCACATGTCTGGGCCGTAGTCACGTTGAGGTGGCTTTCGTGGATGGTTTGTGTCCTCACTGTGAGAACATGACCATGGCAACGTTGCGGTCGCGGCTTTCCTTTTTCTGGTGGAAAGCCACTCCAGCCGCTCCCCTCCCCGGGCCTTCTACCTATGGGTATGAGGCTGGGTTGGTTAGTGCTGGGGGTGATTTGGGGACCTCAATGGGAGTGGTTCCACCGGGTAATCCCCCACAGACCTCCCATTCCCCGGTACGCTCGTTTGCCCCAGTCGAGTTCTGCGATGAGACAGGCAGCTCGCCTCAGGGTGAGTTTAATGTCTCTTTCGGAGCTTGTGAGCAGGATAAGCTCTCGATCGCAGCATCGGAGAGCGGGTTGGCACAGTCGGATGCTAAGGACTCCACTGGGCATCCATTTTCCACACTGGAGGCCAGGACACTACGAACGTGGGCCCCCCGCCCTTGCATACCCAGCCGCGGCACACCCATGGTCAGGCGATCATGTTTCGCGGTGAGGGCGCTCAGCCCCCTCCCCCGTTGCTGACCAGTCCTACGCTGGGTATACGGAGCAAGGTAAGTGCTTTGATGTTTCCTTCAGCACAGCCACGAGCATGCGAGGCTCCTCGATGTGGTGGTTCCTGCTCCTCCCCACCGCGAGGGCCCAACCACAGGTACGTCAAACGCAGTCATCCCCTTTGTGCTCCTCGTGTGGAGTTTGGAGGTGTGGCTAGCACTCTCCAACCTGTCATGCTGGCTGGCCAGGACGATCCGACTCGGCTATGTGATTCAATTCGCCTGGCCACGTTCAGCGGCGTTCGCCAGTACGTGTGCTAGGATGCCCTGTACTGGGGTAGGTGCTCCACAGGTGCTGGTTACCGCTGTAACTCCTTGTTATGTATTTTCTGCAGTACCGTTTCCCTGTTGGTAAATCTGCGTCTCCCTTGGGCAGAGCTCCCTCTGCCTCCAGTCGCTGTGTTTGTAGAGCTCCTCCCCTCCGGGTAGAACCTACCACAGCACCTCTTCCATGTGCAGCTGGCAAGCCCATGTGTCGTATTTGCCGCATGTTAACCTCCCCTTTGGGTAGGATGTGGTCTCCATGGTATCTTTCCCTCCTGGGGAAGAACTCCTTCCCTGACGTGAATACATATGGCCCCAGCTGAAAAAAGTCTTCACTCTATGGGGAGAAAAGGAAAAAAGAGAGAAAAGGCCATAGCTGGCACGGCCTGTTCCCATTGTAGATACATCTGGTCCCCCCCCCGCCCCCCGGGTGTGAGGTCGTTCTTGGGGGGTGTTGGGGGAGGCTACGTGTACACCGGGTGCACCTGCTATTGGGTACGCAGCGGATTGCTTGCACCTGCACCGGCAGTCCATGTAACACAGTTCAGCTAGTTGTGGTGTTTCGTATAGGGACCCCTAGTGTCACTACATAGACACAACGTCGAGTGAGTGACAGATAGGGAACATCTTGGTTACTGTTGTGTCCCTCTTGCCACAATGCTGAAATGGCCGGGACCCTGTCTTGGCTCCTCAGCACAAAACCTGAATGAGTGGTTGCGAGCCAGCATCTTTTATACCCGTATGTCTGGGGGAGTGGCATGCACATTCCACTCGCCAATTCCCATTGGCCTTTTCTCAAAGATCAGAGGTGTTTGGGGCTCCCAAGAGTGACCCCTAGTGTCACTACATCTACACAACGTCTTGTTCCCTCCATCAGGAAACGGAGGTTACAACAGTAACCAGATGATTTATATCTATGTGTAGGATTACTTAAAAATTCAACCTAGTCTAGAATAAATGTTACTATAACTACATTTTTACAAACTGACTTTACCAAGCCCCTTTCAACATTTTGCCACAGTTTCCTTGTGAAATTAACACTAGAGGCGCAACAACAACTGTGTGTTTTATTCACTTTCACACAAATCACGGGCACTATGGCTGTTAAGCACTATATAAATACATATTTTTCGCTCTATTAATAACACCCTGCTATGTTATTATAGCAAAAAATTTTACTCTAACGCATCATTTGAAAAAGAACATATTTTAACGCTAGTATTACAAACTCACCTACATTTACACACTTCTTCAAGTGTGATTAGCTTGCGCTGTAGCTAACCTGATAGAGTGTTGGAATTTGAACTTGGAGACCGAGGCTTGAGCCCAGACAAGAATGCTCAAAATTAAAGTAAATGTGAAGCAAAAGTGCCATAGAATAGACATTATATGACGTGGTTGCTTCAGAAAATGTGCTTTGCATGTCGAATTTGTTTTTAAAATACTGTTGGTTAGGTTTAGGTGATTTAGGGTAAGGATGTCTGTTTTGGTCATCTCTCATTTATATTTTAAGACACTATTAAAGGGTTTATATTATGGAGGTACGTTTTACTCATTAAAACATCTATCTATTATTTACCTTAAAATCATCTGATTACAACATAATTTCACTTGATTTTGGCACCCACTTTGGACGTTTCACTGGGAAACTGCAGTCAAACGTGTAATGAAGCATGCAATTTTGGTTTGCAAAAATGGGAGGGAGAGTACAGGAATCTGAAGAGTGAGCACTAGTCCTTAACTGGGTAACTGGGTCTCTGTGCACACACAGATGAAGAGCATTTAGGCTAATTTTGAATCATCAAATGCAATAATTTCAATAACCTGTCTCAAAGAAGTGCAATATACGACAAAAGCACTGCAGTGAAATGACATGCCATATAGCGGTGTCTTTTAAGGAAAATATTTCTCCATAATCTCTCCATAAATTTTGTTCTACTTACAACACTCGGAGATCATCAAGAAGCAAAGAATTACTCAAAGAATTTCAAGGTGACAAAAGCAGTCAAACTAGACATAATGGTAAAATTCGTCCAATTGATCAACCTTAGTAGATGTCTGCTGAAGAGTTTGTAATTTAGTTTATAAAACATTTGTCTTACCCGCTGCACTGTACGAAAATGAAAGCATTTGTATCCAATCACAGTCAGTGTGAGTTGGGTGGTGCATGCATATGTGTATGTACGGGTGGGTGTGTGCCCTCTCTGCATGGTGCAGTGACACAGCAGTAGCTGGTTAATTAGAATTGTGTCACTGAGTAAATGTGCAGTGACCAGGGTGCCTCACACGCAATCTCCAGTGCCACCCTTGACCCTTTTAGCCCCATTGACGAAGACCCCTGACAGGCTTGCCAGACTCCATGGGTCATGCTTTTGTGGTGTTGGAAGAGAAAGGACCTTTCTTAGCTATCTTCGTGGAGGGCCCTCAAGCTCTGCTTCTGGCACTTCGGCCAGCCAGGTGTCGATATCCCACTTCTGAACTATGGTAATGGGGCCTGGATGAACTCTTCAAGAGCCTTAAAAGCCTCTTGTTCAGGAGGCATTTCACTGTGGAGAGAGCAGGAGACAAGGCCCACTCATGCTGCTGCAGTCAGCCCTGGACTGGAATGGAGGGACGGGGTGATGAGTTTCACTCATCGCTGCATCAAGTTATTTCCACCCTCTCTCAAGTCTGCAAGGTTGTTTTGAATGCTGTTGGGAAACTGTTTTGTACATCAGCATGGTCTTGTTGTAATGATTCTGGGTGCTTCTCATCTCACTCCTTAGCTCCCTAGGTTGTGAATCATATCGTTAACACAAATTCTGGAACTTGCAAAGGTGTTGATACACTAAACATTGGGTCAATAGCTATTTTTCCATTCAAGTCGCAACATTAATTTATGCAGAAAAACATTATATCACAAAACAATGTGCGAATAAAGCCGTGTTTCCATCCCATGTGTTCAAAAGAACAAAATCGTCACTTCCTGAGAAATTGTAGCCACTGTGAGTCTTTTATTAATAAAATTCTTGTGGTTTAGAGCACACAGACAAAACACTGTAAAGAACTTATTCTCATGTCTGGGAGCAACAGCACATCACACAGTTCTGGGAGAGCTATGTCTGTGCATTCCTCCTTCCTTTGCTGTGCGGATCCATAATACTCTATATTTTTCAAAAGTGTCATAAACCTGCTCTTCGGAACAGTTCAAGTTTGTATTCGACTTATTTGCTTTGCAAACTCTATGCAGGCTTTGGGTTTTCTAGACACTGTTATTTCAGGATGACCAGAGCAACATTTCAGATGAGATGATTGGTCCTCTGGTTAGTCCAGATATTAATGAGTTATTCAGTCACATGACTTTTTTGATGCACATCTTGCATTCCTAATATATTCAGTAGGAATTTATTCAGTAAATGTGTTACAATCATAGTTTATGCGCATTTCTTGTTATCGAATAAAAAATGTATCCACCTCAAGCAAGCGTGTATGTTTTTTATGCACATTTTTAAAAATGTATTTGTATCTCGGTGTTTCCATCCAGCAGATTTATGCAATATCCCAAAATGCACATAACAATACATGGAAACCCAGCTACAAATGACTCAATTATCCGCAACACGATTATGAGTTTTGCGCATTAAAAAGCAGCTGGTATTAATCACCAACATTGAAGATTCATGATAGTGTCTTTTATACAGCACTGTAGATGTTAAACCTACAATGCTATAATGAGAAATTACATAAATGATCAAATAAAAGTACAATGGAGTGTATTTGTAATCTTCTTCTCTAAAGTTTCTAGGATTGGTTACCTTTCATGTACTTTATGGATGAAAGATAATTACAAATAAATGTTCTTCTAAAGACAGTAAATAAGGCTTACTGTAAACTTCATACATTTACACATGCATTCTAATGACTTGAGAGACTTCACAAGACATGATGACATTTCCATTATGGGAACAATGTGAGCGGCGGTGCTCACTGGTTTTTATGGTGCATTCTTGTAATTTCAGTGCACTGTAATGATTTTGAAAATGGGACAGCCCTAGAAATGGCAGACTCCTTGGCCAATGCCCTGACTACTGAACTAGGAAGCTGACTGAAATGCACCCTGCATTACAAATGTGTTTGCAATTGTAAAGCAAGACTAGTTATTTCCACATTTGTAGACATTTCCTAGTCACTCACTGATTACAGTTTTATTTTCAATTATGTTTAAATTACTTAAAGTTCTTGGAAAGTTGACAGGAAATAATGGGGAAACAGGATAGAGACACAACATAGGCCAGATTCAAACCTACATCTCCCATGTGCCCACCACAGCTCAGTGGGTCTGGAACACTTATGCTAACCGCTAGGCCACAACAAATACATTGATTACATTTTCTTCCATCTAAAGGTTCTAGATGAATGATACCTAAAACCTTAGTGGCTCTAGAATTAGAGGGTCTAATTTAGTCTTAAGAGCACATTCTGCAGAAATATGAGAATGTTACAGTTTGTTTGCAACCCACTCTGTTACTTTATCCGATTCGCTTTTTATCCACTCAGACTGACTTCCCCCTCCCTCTCCCTCTATCTCACTCTCCTGCTCTCCATCTCGCCTCTTCTCAGTCTAGTGACACCACCTTGCCGACTAATTAGAATTCTGTCACTAAGTAAATGCATTGTGACCACTGGGTGACAGCTGTGCCTCCCTGCCATTTGGTTTGGGAGAGGAGAGAGAGAGACAGTCAGCTGTGTGGCAGGCTGGCGAAGACAATGGCAGCCTCCCTTTTAGTAGGAGAGGTGCTGCTCTCACCACTGACCTGACAGTCATTTAAATTACAGCCAGTGAAGGGGAGCCCAGCCAAGCACTGTGGAATAATGCACTGACTGACTGACTGACTGACTACTGTTTGCCCTGACAACGGCCCACAGTCTCTTCCTTTTCAATTAAGAAAGAGAATCAGGATGAGGGGAGTGCAGGGCCCGTGTCTCCCCCTGCACAACCTTCACTCATCCTCAGAACAGTGTGTCCTGTCCTCCTCGCTCCTGCCCCGGTCCCGTGTCTCCTCTCGTCTCTTTGCGTTGCTCCGCTGTTCTGCCTTGCTGTGTCTCTGTCTCTCTTCTGCTCAGAGCAGGGAGTTGTTGATCCACTGATACACAAATGAGGGTTTGTCTGACAGGCATATTACATACAGACTTCTGTACGAAGGCTGAGCCTAGATACAGCTTATTAGCTTACAGCGGGGAGGCGAAATGTTATCGTCTTCATGTTTTTGTTGTATTATCTGCATCAACAGAAAAAGCAAAAAAGAACTGGTTGAAAACAAGAAGAAAAAGCAAAACAAAATAAATTAAAAAAAATAAAATAAAAAATTATTGACGAGATGTTTGTACAAAATCAGCCTGCTAGTGTTACTTCCGTACACTGTACAATGTACAAAGTAGTGATGTATTATTCGCTAACAAATCATTCTTTTGAACTGGTTCTTATTAATGATTCGGTCAAACAGATTCACAAAGTATTAGTAAATCACTCACTTTGTTTGGGAGTATTACTGTAAACAAGACAAGTCATTCTAGTTAAAAGTGTCATGAATTGGATATTTATTTATTTTATAATGTTCCTTGAGGTCCACTTATAATGTTAGTGTGATTTTTTTCATTAAAAGTAGTCATAATTTAGGAATAATTGGTCATTTTCTATCCAGTTTTTGTGCCTCAAATGATCCGTTTTTTGGGGCATGTGTTATTGAAGACTTCAGTGTAAATGCCCACTGCTGGGTAACATCTTTGTATGTGGATAAGTGTAAATACCCCCACCATTACACACGTGTGGTTTTTTTTTTTTTTTTTTTGAAAACTCTGGATGGTTAAAAAAATGATAACCGGAGGAATTCATCTATACATGTTTGAGCCAGAGTCTGATCCCGAATTTGATGAAAATTAACCTCCTCCACAAACACCACGGATACAGCAGTCTGTGACAGCGTGGTAAGTAATCGCTGTAATTTACTTGTCTATTTGGGTAATAGGTATTAATTTTATTCTTGTTTAAACCAAGAAGCAACACAACGGTTTGTATCTTGTTACATAGGGCATTTTCCAATGGTGAAACATTTCCATGTTTTACAAATGCTGAGTAACGCATGACAATACCAAATAAGTGTAAATACATGGTGCTATCACATTTATAACTGTGCAACATGCAAATGTATACAGGATACATTCACCGGTGTTTGTCGCGCTGTCGTTCGTCATATAATCATCTTTCATCTCATCGCAATGAGTCATGTTTTCATTAAAAAGGAAAGACATTGTCTAAATATATTGATATCAATACTCTTTAGGTGCATCTGTGGCAATTGTGCCATCATGCCAACGGAACAAGAAAATATATGCCGCTTAGAGATCCTAAGGATCAAATCAAATACTCAGTACACATCTAACAGTCTGTAACATACGAAGCAAAACAATTAACATGGATACTCACACTTATTTTGTTTTGCGACATTCCTGTCGGGTCCGATATAGTTGGCACTGCATCAACTTTTAATTTAAGTCTCTTTGCAAAGCCTGTTTCAAACTGTGTCTTGTTTGTGAAAGAATCATCGGTAAAATGAAGTGAGCAAACAAACACGCTCTTACCGACGCGATCCGGGACTTCATTAAAAATAAATGTCAGCCATTCTTTCTTAATGTTGGGATCCTTGCAAAGCAAATGCAAGAGATCTAGTTTCCCACAACCTGGCACTGCACAACGTCTTGACATCTTCGTGGCCATCATGACACCTCCTGTTTCTCCAAAAATAATTTCACCGCTCTAACGGCAAGACCAGTGGGCGGGCCTAAGCAGTGTCGACGATAAAGTAGGCGTTGATCTGTTTATGCAGAGGCTGGCCTGTGCTGATGTAATACCTCACTATGACGTATTAGTGAGAAGGAAGTAGAGAACAAGCCATTTTGGCACCTTGGTTTCAATAAAGCCTTTTTTTTTGGACTATCGAAGAAGTTTTCGGTTCTGAAATTTACAGTATGTTTTTATAGAATCAATTGTCTTGGATGTTGTCTGCCTTATTGTCTACGACAGACAAACACTTTTGGACATCGGTTCTGCCGTAAACCGGACTTCAGATTCCTCAATGCCGACCCGCTGTTTACAAACACACCAGCGGAGCCCTTTGTCTGGGCTGCCCGGCCGTGGAAATGCAAAAGGAAAAGGGGAAACAGAGCCAGCATTCTCATCAGAGTAAGACGTCGCGCAAATCATCCCCCGCTACCCAGTATTCTGCTGGCAAATGTTCAGTCTCTGGACAACAAGCTCTGCGAGCTGAGAGCGCGGACCTCTTTCCAACGAGAGACGAGGGACTGATGCATTATCTGCCTTACAGAAACTTGGATGTCTGCAGAGATTCCAGACTCAGCCATTGAACCCAAGGGGTTCTCCGTGCACCGAGTGGACAGAGTAAAAGACCTCTCAGGTAAAAGCAAAGGTGGTGGTGTATGTTTTATGATCAACAAATGCTGGTGTGATCAGAGGAACGTACATTCTATCAAGTCTTTCTGCTCTCCTGATCTGGAATTTCTCATGCTTCTGTGTCGAGGGAATTCACAGCGGTCATTATCACTGCTGTGTACATCCCGCCACAAGCCGACACAGACTGGGCACTCAAGGAACTGTATGGGATTATAAGCAAGCAGGAAACCATGCACCCTGAGGCTGTGTTCATTGTGACCAGGGACTTTAACAAAGCCAATCTCAAATCAGTCGCACCAAAATACCACCAACACATTAGTTTTAACACACGAGGGGACCGGGTTTTGGACCATTGCTACTCTCCCTTCCCGGGATGGCTACAAATCCCTCCCCCATCCACCATTTGGCAAATCGGACCAGTCCTCCATTCTGCTTCTGCCCGCTTACAGGCAGAAACTGAAACAGGATGCACCCACCCTCAGAATGATCCAGTGCTGGTCGGACCAATCAGACTCTATGCTACAAGACTGTTTTGATCACGCGGACTGGGAGATGTTCCGGTCCGCCTCTGATGACGACATCGAGCTTTACGCTGATAGCGTAACGTGTTTCATCAGAAAGTGCGTAGAGGACGTTGTTCCGAGCAAAACAATATGGATCTACCCGAACCAGAAACCTTGGATTAATAGCGATGTTCGCGCGGCACTTGATGCGCGGACCTCCGCTTTTAATTCTGGGAATGCGGAGGAGCATAAACAAGCCAGTTATCAGAACAGCAAAATGTCAGTACAGGAACAAGATTGAAGTACAGGAACAGTTTAACACCACCAACTCTAGAAGCATGTGGCAGGGAATTAACATCATCACGGACTTTAAAGGGAATAAAAACTCCTCCGTGAACACCGCTGCCTCTCTCCTGGATAAGCTAAATACTTTTTATGCTTGTTTCGAGGGAAATAACACCACCCTCGCGGAGAGAGCTCTCACGGCCGAAGCTACAGAGGTTAGTTCACTCTCCATCTCTGAAGCGGATGTAACCCGATCCTTCCGATGGGTGAATATCCGCAAAGCCACGAGTCCAGATGGCATTCTGGGCCGCGTCATCAGAGCGTGCGCGAACCAACTGGCTGGTGTTTTTACGGATATTTTCAACCTTTCCCTCTCTTTGTCTGTAGTCCCCATATGCTTTAAAACATCCACCATTGTGCCTGTTCCAAAGCAATCCAAAATCACTTGCTTAAATGACTGGCGTCCTGTTGCTCTGACCCCCATCATCAGCAAATGCTTTGAGAGACTAATCAGAGATTACATCTGCTCTGTGCTGCCTCCATCACTGGACCCATTGCAGTTTGCTTACCACAACAACCGCTCCACTGATGATGCCATTGCATCTACAATACACACTGCTCTCTCCCACCTGGAAAAAAAGAACACTTATGTGAGAATGTTGTTTGTAGACTACAGCTCAGCATTCAACACCATAGTGCCCTCCAAGCTTGATGAGAAACTCTGGGATCTTGGCTTAAATAGGTCACTGTGCAGCTGAATCCTGGACTTCCTGTCAAGCAGACGCCAGGTGGTTAGAATGGGCAGCAACATCTCCTCATCACTGACCTTCAACACTGGAGCGCCGCAGGGATGTGTTCTCAGCCCACTCCTGTATTCTCTGTTCACACATGTCTGTGTGGCAACACACAGCTCCAATGCCATCATTAAGTTTGCTGATGATACAACGGTGGTAGGTCTGATCACTGACAATGATGAAACAGCCTACAGAGAGGAGGTGCACACTCTGACACACTGGTGTCAGAAGCACAACCTCTCCCTCAACGTCAGTAAGACAAAGGAGCTTGTGGTGGAATTCAGGAGAAGAGATGGAGAACACAGTCCGATCACCATCAATGGAGCACCAGTGGAGAGAGTCAGCAGCTTCAAGTTCCTGGGTGTCCACATCACTGAGGAACTCACATGGTCCGTCCACACTGAGGCCGTTGTGAAGAAGGCTCATCAGCGCCTCTTCTTCCTGAGACAGCTGAGGAAGTTTGGAATGAACCACCACATCCTCACACGGTTCTACACCAGCACTGTAGAGAGCATCCTGACTGGCTGCATCTCCGCCTGGTACGGCAATAGCACAGCCCACAACCGCAAAGCCCTGCAAAGGGTGGTGCGAACTGCCAGACACATCATCGGAGGTGAGCTTCCCTCCTTCCAGGACATATATACCAGGCGGTGTGTGAAAAAAGCTCGGAGGATCATCAGAGACTCCAGCCACCCGGGCCATGGGCTGTTCTCACTACTACTATCAGGCAGGTGGCGTCGCAGCATCAGGACCCGCACCAGCAGACTACATGACAGATTCTTCCCCCAAGCAATCAGACTTTTGAACTCTTGATCTCCCACGATCAAAATACATCAGCACTGCACTTTATTACTCTTATATCTCACACCGGACTGTCATAAATTATATTCTCTCTTAACAACACACTGGCAACTTACTATCAACCAACAGTCTGAATGTCAATACAGTACAATACAACCTACTGTACATTTTATATATACTATATATACTATTTGTATTGTATAATGTGTATCCTATATTGTATTGTATACTGTACATTGTATGTTATTGTTTGTATATTGTGTTATGTGTAATTATGTGTATATTAGATTTTAAATTGTGTTGTGTAAATCTGATGTTTATTGTAAATTGGTATATGTCTCATCACTGTCACGACTACTATGTTGCTCGGAACTGCACCCAAGAATTTCACACACTATTGCACTTGTGTATATGGTTGTGTGACAATAAAAGTGATTTGATTTGATTTGATATAGTGCTATGAACTCTTATATGTCAAGATATCATGGCAAGTTTGTTTTTCTAATTCATGACCCTTTTAATATACAATTTTCTAGTTGTGCTATAAAATGATTTATAGCAACAATTAATATGCTCTTTGTGAATGCTGAAAATAATTTTTAAAAATCCTTATCTACTGTAGTAATTACAAGTGACTTGAAAGGTCATGGAAATGTAATGGAAATTCATTGGTCAAAAGGTGTGCACTGTAAAATCTAATTAGTTTACTTAGATGTTTTAAGGCAATCAGTTTGCATGCTTTTCTAAGTAAACATGCTTATTTGGCTCAAGTAAAATGTACTTTATTGCTTAAGTACAGTTTACTAGTTACAAGTAAACTTAATTAATCTGTGATTAAAGTATAATAGTTTTTATTCAATTACTTAAATTGAGTTAAAGACAATCTTATACGGTATAAGGGAAATTGTGACTTGACTCTAGGTTAGCCATATGGCACATTGGATTCTCCTAACTACTTCTTAATGCACATAAATCTGCACTTTTGTGCAAATGAGTAGAAAAAAAGGACTTAAATTTAACAGGCTCCAAGTTCACCAGAGGTAACTTTAATCACCTTAATGATGACTTCACACAAATCACAACTTTCAACCAGCTACAACAAAACAACAACTGTCAAAATAATTAGAACTATATTAAATTTTTTAATAACAATTATTATATTTCTCGAAGTTCCCTTGTCTTGACCAAACATTAATAATTTATTTAAGCGCAAGGGCTTCTGGGTATCCCACACAGACGAAATTCTGTACTTGATAATTTTGAGTTAGTTGTACTTGAAGCCAAAGTTTAAAGAATGTAAATATTTGAGTTATGACTCCAAAATATGACATTTCAAGTACTGTTTAATTAGGAAGACTTGATTGTTTTTTTTTTTCATGACAACTTTAGGGTTTAGAGAGTAACGGTAACTTAATTAAAACTAGTAAGATTAGTTATAAATAAACCTTAAGTTGAGTCAACAGTTTTTTTTATTTGAGATAACTATTCGTATTTACAGTGTAGAAAAACATAGTGATAAACAAGTATTTAACTAAAAACAAGTGTCACAAAAGAATGATATGTAAAATGCTGCATGGAGACTTTAGGGAAACACTTTTAAGAGATGATTTAATTAATCAAGTTTCACTGAAACAAATCATTCGAACAAACTGATTTGCTAAATTTAATTAGACACCAACACTAATGAGAAGTCCTTCTGAATGTGTAGTATATTACTTCATTTTATCATGAAGAGTTTATCTCATATTATGTGTTTATTTATGGTTATAGCACACAAAACATGTTCTGCACACTGTATAACATTTATAGCAATGAAACGTCTGCCGCAATAATGAACTGGTTCAACCGAGCCATGTGAATAGTCAAAACAGGGTGTGTGTATTATCTGTGTTGTCTCCATGGGTCTTGCTGCTGCTGTAGTCATTGGTCATTTTTTTTAGAGCTGCCGGTTGTAGAGCTCGCTCTAATGCCGGCTGATTGGCCCAGTGGTGGTCTGTGTCAGGACTTGGCATGGCTGACAGCTTGCGACATGGCAGTGGATTACGGAGTGTCAGTAGCTGGCTGCCATGCAGATGTCCCTACCAAAACCTGTAATTAGGATGGAGGAGCTTACAGAGTCAGGGGGATACCAAGAATGTCACCATCTTCTCCCATTCAGAGAGAAAGAGGGAGAGAAAGAAAGAATACTCAATATGTTTCCAGTAGGGATGCACAATATATTGGCATCTATTGACCATAATTAGTGTGTTGTTCAATTCAGTATCAGTCTGACATTGAAAGCAGATAATATCAGACCTTATTTTTTCCAAATCCAACAGTAGCCTATAGTTTGTCTGTTTCAGGTTTTAAAAGTACTAAATTGTTATGTTGTATATTGTAATGTTGTGATGGATGATTTTACATGAAGCATGTGGTTTCACTTTTTTAAAATGGGCAAAACAGTATAGATTCATAATATTGGTTTGGACTTGAGCCTTTATATGACATTTTAAAAAGACAAATAATTGTTTTAGTCAAACTTAAACGTACTGAATGTATCCATAGTTTCCAGCAAGCATCCTCATCGGTGCAATTAAGTGGATGTTTTTATTTATTTATTTATTTATTTGGTGAGGACCAGCCTTTTCTGGTTGTATTTGTCTCTATTAATGTTAATATACATTAACATGCCACAATCTCAGGCTCCTGAGTCCGTCAGATGAAAGATAGCCCAGATGTAGGCATGTTTGCCACTGAAAGCGGTGTGTTGACCGAGGATCTGTGAGATAAGAGAAGAACAGGAGTGGACCTGAGTGACAAACAGTGGGGGCTCGTCCCTCTGAAATATTCATGGCTATTTCAGGGGAGATGGGAGTTAATTTAGGCCTCTCGGTACACTGGGGGTAATTAAAAGAGATGATCAATAGTCTGCCCTCCCACCACCCCTCATGTCTGATAACAACTCCCTCCCAAACAAAGGATGGAAGAAAATGTGAGGAGAGACAAGGAAGAGGCAAAGAAACAGAAGGAGAGGTAAATGGAAAAGCGATGAATGACTTGTGAGACTGATTTTTGGTTTAGGGCTACATAACACCTGCATTTTTGTAATGTGATGAGTTGATCTGGCTGCATTGAAATGATTAAAAGAAAATAACCACACAACTCATCTTCAAATGCAGAGTATTTTAATTAACAGTGTTTAGGCCTTTTGTCAAGATACATTTAAAAGGGTGTAAGGTTGAAATGTTCGTAATTAAAGGAATAATCCGGGTTCAATACAAGTTAAGCTCAGTTGGCAGCATTTGTGTTTTAATGTTGATTTCTTTAAAAAAAAAAAAAAAAAAAAAAATCTAAGTTACAGTGAGGCACTTACAATGGAAGTGAATGGGGCCAATTTTTGGAGGGTTTAAAGTCAGAAATTTGAAGCTTATATTTTATAAAAGCACTTGTACTTGTAAAATTGGCACTAACTTTACACAAAAAAGGTTAGTAAGTGATTTTATCACACTAACATCATGTGAACACACATATTGTTTAAGTCTTGTGGCTATACTTTTAAAACAGTGAGCATTTTAAATTTACGGATTGGCCCCATTCACTTCCATTGTAAGATACTCACTGGAACCCAGATTTTTGCTTTTTTTTAAATAAATAAATAAATAAATTTAATTATTATAAAATACATTTTTGTGGTAATCAATAATATGCCACAAATGCTGTCGATTGAGCTTAACTTGTATTGAACCTGGAATATTGCTTTAAAATACTCTACATTTGAAGATGAGCTGTTCAGTTATTTTCTTTCCTTTTAACAGAGTATGTGCCACGAACAACATCTCTAGATTTAAGGTGTGCGTTTACGCTCCAAATTATTTAAAGTGATAGTTCACCCAAAAATAGAAATTCTGTCATTATTAACCCACCCTCATCTTGTAACAAACCCATGTGACTTTCTTCCATGAAACACAAGGAGATTTTAGGCAGAGTTTTAGCCTCAGTCACCAATGCTTTATTTTATACTAAAATGGTGTTATAGTAATGTTGCACAGATGGGGGATATTCTAGTTATAATATTAAAACTGAGCTCACCTTTCTTTAGATATTAATTCTAATATATATTAAAACAAAGAAAGCAAAAAACACACGTATATTAATGCAGTCATGTTTATATTTAGCTACATGGATCAATACTAGCTCACCAACATCCCCCAATACACCAAAAATCCACTTCATGTTCAATATTACTCACCATTCATAAGTTTTATGATGCTTAGGCCTTTGGAGAACCAGACGATTTTTGCATCTAAATCTTTATATTAAGACTGTTCTTAATAATCACTTATCCACATGTGATCCTCTGTGATGGGCTGGAGAAATTGAGTTCTAAGCGGGAGTGAGAACAAGTACCTACCATTCTGTAAACTGGACTCAATATTGTATAGGAATCTATAGCACGGGAATAGCTAACTAATTAGAGTTGTCTTTAAATAATTGATCTCCTTAACTTTTATTGATTTGTCAGATCTGTGGTTGGAGTTGAGCTTTAAAATTTACTACCCTCAAACAGACATGGCTGTCTGTGGCTTTACGGGCACGGATCTCTCTCTTTGTCTGTCTCATCATCTATCTCACACATACATACACACAACCAACAAACCCCTTCACAAGGCTTACCCACTAACACTGATGCCTAATGGCTGAGATGACGCCTCTCTTGGAATCAACACCAGTCACTATTATTTCTTGACTGGTCTAATAATTTGGTTCAAGAATTCAAAGTAACATTTTAGAATTTTAATTTTAAATTATACATAGTGTGCAATGGCACTTTAGAGTTACTGTAGCATGTTTTGATTTCAGCTTCCATTGAGCCATGGACATCTTCAGTTATGAGCACATGCCAATAATTATCTCTGGTGTGAGCAATTGACTGAATAATTTGATATTTGGTTTAAAGGAAATTGTTAAATTGTTTAATTGTGGATTAATTATTTTCAGATGAGTTGAAGTCATCCAGCTGGCTGAGTTTTAACTCAGTTAGCAGGCAGAAAGGCTAATGAAGGGGGGAGGATTATTCAAAATTTACATTACAATTTTATTGGCACTCAGGAAGGAAATGGCTTAATTTCTGGGTGCTATAATTTTAATGTGTTATAGACCTTTTTAATGACGCAAACAATAACAAAGGAATTGCAATGCTACTGCGCATGTCTGGCCCTAAAGCATTTCTGAAATAAAAAAAAAACTAAATTACTAGTGCGTACTTTTTAAGTCTACAGTAGCTAAAACAGAACAAATAAGATATATACTGAAAATAAACCATGAGATGTCATTACTGGATCCTTTAATTAAGACTTTGAGGCAACTACTTTTCTTAAAGGATATCAAAAGTTTACCTCAAGTGACTTATCCAGACATGTACCATTACCTTGTTGACACTGGGAGGCAAATTTACTGGTATTCTAACAGTAAACATAACAGCGGCCCAGTAAAAACAACATTTGGCACTGCTGCCCAATTTTTTTCCCTCTACATGGTGTTTTATTAACAGAGTTCGGGAGGAGCGAAATATATTTAGAGAAGAATGCTTGATTAAAGGAACACTGTTCCCCATCTCCCCACTGCTGTTCGTCGGGATAGGAGTATTGTGTTCACAATGTTTTGCAAAATGTTGTTTCTGTGTTCTATGCAATAAAAAAAAATACTATACAAAATGCAATAAAGAATACAGCACTCATTGCAAATGAGACGGTGTGCGATGGATGCCCAACTTTCGGCACCTGAACAGGTGTGAGGAGGGCGTGGAACATCAACCGCCTAGAGCTATCAGCTGTATTTATAGCCTTAAAGGCTTTTCAGTCAGAAATAGTGAGCTGTCATGTCCTGTTTGCTCAGACAACATGACAGTTGTGAAATATATAAACCACCAAGGCGGAATTCATTCAACGTCATTGTTGAGACTGACGCATCGCCTCCTCCTATGGAGTGAGCATCATCTCCTCTCCCTGAGAGCGACATATGTCCCAGATCACCTGAGTTACGGCACGGACCTACTGTCACGCCAAGGGGTGATACCAGGCGAATGGAGACTTCATCCTCAAATTGTATTGAGGATTTGGGAAATGTTCGGCATAGCAGAAATCGATCTATTTACCTCAAAGGAGAATGCCCACTGCCCCCTCTGGTACTCGAAGTCCCAAGCCCCACTGGGAATGGACACAATGGCACACAAATGGCCGGCGAAATGCAAATATGCGTTTCCCCCAATATGCCTGATTCACTCTGTCATATGCAAAGTCCCAGAGGACAAGGAAACGGTTCTATTAGTTACACCAAAATGGCCAAACTAGCCATGGTTTCTGGAAATGATGGAGATGATGTACAGCTCACCACGGGAAATACCACTGAGGAGGGATCTCCTCTCTCAGGCGCAAGGCATAATCTGGCATCCCCAGCCCCAGCTGTGGAACCTGCATGTGTGGCCCCTGAACGGGGTGCACTGCACGTGCCAGAACTGACGTGTTCAGTCATGAACACCATTTTACAGGCCAGAGCACCGTCCATGAGATGCCTCTACGCACTAAAATGGAAGGTGTTCACTGATTGGTGTCTCTTACATGGCAAGGACCCAGTAAACTGCCCCATACATGAAATTCTAATATTTCTTCAAGAGCGATTAGATGCAGGACTCACCCCGTCAACGCTCAAAGTGTATGTGGCAACTATATCTGCGTATCACGCACATGAAGCTGGCGCCCCTATAGGCAATCATGATTTAATCATAAAGTTCCTTAAGGGAGCAAGGTGAGTAAACACACCTTGGCCAGCTACAGTCCCAACTTGGGAGTTAACTTTAGTCCTAAATGCTCTCGCAGAGCCCCCTTTCGAGCCTTTGGACTCTGTTGATTTGCGCATGCTTTCCGTTAAGACTGCACTACTGCTGGCTCTGGCCTCAGTAAAACGGGTAGGTGACCTGCATGAATTATCAGTCGACAATTCTTGTTTGGCCCCGGTCTTTCGAGAGCCACTGTCAAACCCAGGAAAGGCTATGTACAAAAGGTCCTAACCACGCCCTTCAAAGTGCAGGTGGTTCACCTTCAGGCCTTCTTCCCTCCTCCATTTAATTCGGATGAGGAACAATCATTGCATTTGTTATGCCCTGTGTGGGCATTACATGCATACGTTGAGCATATTTGCCAGTTCAGACTGTCTGATCAGCTCTTTATATGCTGTGGAGGATGCACAAAAGGAATGTCCATCTCCAAGCAAAGGCTCTCTCACTGGATTGTCGATGCAATTACCTTGACTTATGAGTCGCAGGGTAAGACTTGCCCACTTGGCATTAAAGCACACTCAACTAGAGGCAAGGCCTCCTCATGGGCATGGACGAATGTGTGTCCTTACAAGACATATGTTTTACAGCAGGATGGTCCTCTCAAAATACATTCGCAAGGTTTTTCAACCTAGACGTAACGTCTCTTTCTTCACAAGTCCTCTCTGTTTAGAGCATTTGCTATTCATTGGCCAAATATATATACTTATGCCCTTCCCTTTAAGTACGGGCTCCCCATCATTTACACAACCGCCTTCATTCAGGCCGTTATAATTTACCATAAAGTTACAAGCACTTTCATTATAAAGAAACTCCCTTCCTGACTGAGTTCATAAGGAATGAATTCATACTATATGACTATAGTTCATATATTCATTATGAGTGCTCTCCTTCTGGCCAACATGAGGATCACTCACTGCGGCATACTCATGTCGGTCACCGTCCCACAAGACTGCGGCGCCATGTTGAAGTTATGTCGTGTAGTGTGGCATTATGGGATTCTGTTCCCCATATGCATTGCTATGCAATGTCAAGTGCACTGAGTCGTAAGGGAACGTCTCGGTTATGTACGTAACCTCAGTTCCCTGAGATGAAGGGAACGAGACATTGCGAACGCTAGCCGCACTACAAGACTCAGAGTTCTTGAGGCATGAGCGATGCGCTCCTTGTTCTCAGGCAGAAATTCTGAGGAAATGGTGTCTGTACACCTGCTTTAATAGTGGACAGTTTCGCGCCAAAACAGGTGGGGCTCAAACACCATAGCCAATATTAGAATATTGGCGTAATTGTAGAGAGGTTTCAACTAGGTCGTGTAAGAAGGCACTCCCCATTTGTGTTGCTACGCAATGTCTCGTTCCCTTCGTCTCAGGGAGCCGAGGTTACGTATGTAACCGAGACATTTTCCTTCATCCTTGGTGCATCATTGCAACTGCCTTAAGACTGTTGGAAAAGGGAATACAAGGCCTACACAAAGCATGACATCTATATTCCACCATTATCATGCCCACAGATAAGACTGTTTCCATTTGATTTCACAACCTCCATGTTGCATTCATCGATCCATTACATGCTGTATATTCATACCACCTGCTCATACCATATCATATTCTGTTTATCATTTTATTTGGATGCCTTTGTTTTTTGTTTTTTTTATATTTTGCTGTTGATTACTTTATTGAATGTTTGAGTTCTGTAAATGTGTTTTCCATTTATTGAATACATTTATGAAAATAATTTTTGATTGCCATTGGTTCATTTGTTTTACTATATTTACCCCTGTTGAACACTACATATCCTCTGGATACTTGCAGAAGTGATTCCCCCCTTTATTTCTTGTAGCAGCCCCGGCTCAAAGCAGCCTCTGTCCGAACAGAGACAAGTCGAATTCGGCTCCGCAAGAGGCGGATCACGCGCCACATCCCAACTCATTCATAATCATTGTGCAAACTCGCCTCACCTCTCAGCATTCGAGCTCGCCGCGCAGCCCCGATAACATGAAGCAAGCGCTTCTACATACTTCCACTCATCTCTACACTATAACATCACTTTCCCTCCTCCCGTCAGGACAAACGCTTCATGCAGGTAAAATCAATTTATTTTACAGACAGTCTTCTCTACTTTTGCGCAAATCATTGTATTACAAACTTTATTTACAAGCTTGACCATACAACTTAATTGCTGCATGATTTTAAAAGCGTTCAACAATCTGTCATAATTTTACACTCCACCCAAGTTTAAAGTAACCGGTTTAAATTGACGCCGAACGATTCAGCTTGGCACCTTACTTTATACTCCAATATTTCTCTAATATTTCTGTAGAATTTATTACAAGTCATCAACATCAACAAGTCGTTTTATTCACCACACTACTGCAAATGGTGCTCTTATAGTATCTATTAAATCCAACTCTCAGGCGCAAACTCCCACGATTTCAACTGGGCACTCAGTTTCAGGTGCCTTCTAATTTCATGACAAACCAGCTTTAAATGACGTAGTTCGTATGCACACTCAAGCATGTTTCCTGACATTGTCTTACACATGTTCCCGACATTTAATCTAGCAACTATTACGTTCAGGCGTCTGCAGATGCTACGTTTACCACGTTACCATGTTTTCTATTGGCTTAACACATCCCTAAGCAGCACAAATGTGTTGTCCATGTGCCACAACTGTGGCATCTTTAAAAAACAAAAAACAAACAGACTTCCACTACACTGCAAACACCGCACGTGCTGTCCAAGCACCGCAACTGCGGCACCTTTCTGGCTGTGCGACCAAATCTCCTACTGCATTGCAAACAGCGCAAATACACTGTTCAAGCACCACAACTGCGGCATCTTTCGGGCCGTGTGACTAAACTGACCACTACAATGCAAACAGCACAAACGCACTGTCTTTCAGACCATGCGTCTCAGCCCCCATTGCTCTGTAACCCATACTATGCCACTCATACCAAATGAACCATCACCACCTAGTGATTGACAATCATCCGCTTTAGGTCTTCCCTAAATGGTCCGCCACAAGCTGGCATCTCTGCATCAATCAATTTCAGTCAAATATCGCCTAATATACGCCCTCGCAGCGAACGCCGCGCTTGACAACTCAACCCATTTGAATTGCAGAGTGAGTTCTTGCTTATATACAGCGTGAACTGTGCACATGAAAACACAGGCTCTTCCTGTTAACGCAGTGTGATCCCGTGCTCGATGATTCAGCCCTTTTTGCAAAGGGAGTTTCCTTAAATGCATCATATATCACTTCCACAAGAATCTAGTGTCCTAATGTCATATGCCATGCGGGCCCATGCCTACGGATTCAGCCGCACACAGCTCAGAGCAAGCTCAGAATAATACAGCTAAAATATTCTCACACGAATTGCACGCTCTCCCATTGAATGCTGTGTGGTCTCGCACCTGAGGATTCAGCCCGTTCATATCACAAACACACATGCAAGCATGTACCCTGACATTGCCTCTTATGAGGGCATTTATTTTCATTTTCAATCTGCCGACTCCCATCCAGCCCTTCCAATTGCTAGCACACTATCTCCGTTACAGAGGATCCCACTTAAATCCAGCATCTCAAAATACTCAAGCCATTCCTTCCATTTCGGTGCCACAACCACAGCAGCCCAAAGGCCTGCCCGAGCACAAAATCTGCTCACTAGGCCGGTGGTTATCTGACGCATTCAATAGTTACATACACTATATTGCCAAAAGTATTCGCTCACCCATCCAAATAATTGAATTCAGGTGTTCCAGTCACTTCCATGGCCACAGGTGTATAAAATGAAGCACCTAGGCATGCAGACTGCTTCTACAAACATTTGTGAAAGAATGGGCCGCTCTCAGGAGCTCAGTGAATTCCAACATGGTACTGTGATAGGATGCCACCTGTGCAACAAGTCCAGTCGTGAAATTTCCTCGCTACTAAATATTCCACAGTCAACTGTCAGTGGTATTATAACAAAGTGGAAGCGATTGGGAATGACAGCAACTCAGCCACGAAGTGGTAGGCCACGTAAAATGACAGAGTGGGGTCAGCGGATGCTGAGGCGCATAGGTCGCCAACTTTCTGCAGAGTCAATCGCTACAGACCTCCAAAGTTCATGTGGCCTTCAGATTAGCTCAAGAACAGTGCGTAGAGAGCTTCATGGAATGGGTTTCCATGGCCGAGCAGCTGCATCCAAGCCATACATCACCAAGTGCAATGCAAAGCGTCGGATGCAGTGGTGTAAAGCACGCTGCCACTGGACTCTAGAGCAGTGGAGACGCGTTCTCTGGAGTGACAAATCACGCTTCTCCATCTGGCAATCTGATGGACGAGTCTGGGTTTGGCAGTTGCCAGGAGAACGGTACTTGTCTGACTGCATTGTGCCAACTGTGAAGTTTGGTGGAGGGGGGATTATGGTGTGAGGTTGTTTTTCAGGAGCTGGGCTTGGCCCCTTAGTTCCAGTGAAAGGAACTCTGAATGCTTCAGCATACCAAGAGATTTTGGACAATTCCATGCTCCCAACTTTGTGGGAACAGTTTGGGGATGGCCCCTTCCTGTTCCAACATGACTGCGCACCAGTGCACAAAGCAAGGTCCATAAAGACATGGATGAGCGAGTTTGGTGTGGAAGAACTTGACTGGCCTGCACAGAGTCCTGACCTCAACCCGATAGAGCACCTTTGGGATGAATTAGAGCGAAGACTGTGAGCCAGGCCTTCTCGTCCAACATCAGTGTCTGACCTCACAAATGCGCTTCTGGAAGAATGGTCAAAAATTCCCATAAACACACTTCTAAACCTTGTGGAAAGCCTTCCCAGAAGAGTTGAAGCTGTTATAGCTGCAAAGGGTGGGCCGATGTCATATTAAACCCTATGGATTAAGAATGGGATGTCACTTAAGTTCATATGCGTCTAAAGGCAGATGAGCGAATACTTTTGGCAATATAGTGTATGTACAAACCATCTCCAAATCAAGAAAGTGCACCTTTCCCTAATAAAATAAAAAAGGGGGAGGGGGCCACTTGCTCTACCTTGTCCATATTTCGGGGGCCTTCCCGTTCAGATGCTGCAAGGGTTCACCCCGGCCAGCCCGGAAGCCCTACCACTCGTACCGCTGTGTAGGCCCTCCCATTTTCAAACATTCAAGGGCTGTCCCATTCAAATCACAGTGAGTGTCCTCCCATTCGGATGCTGCGAGGGTCCACCCTGGCCGGCCTGAAAGCCCTCCTGTCCGTACAGCTGAGAGGGCCCTCCCACATACATACATCAAGGGCTATCCCATTTGAATCACAGTGGGGGTCCTCCTGTGCAAATGCTGTGTGAGCTTATTCACGTTTATTTGTATCGTGAGCGGTCCCGTTCATGAGCTCATTTCTATGCGGCTGCAACCACCACTGTCTTTCAGTATTTCAGGCTAATTTCACTCTCTAATTACTCCCTATCCTGCACCTATCCCCCAAGCGGACCCTAGCGTGAGGCTTCCTCTGCAAGCGGCTCCATTTTTTCTGTCTTCTTTGGCACCTCTGCCCATCTGGCACACAAGGTTAGGCGAGCGCCCCCCTTCCCTTCCAGCATGTAGTTTCAGGTTCCATTCTATTGGGGGGTAAGATATTGTCATTAAAATCAATCGGTTCCTCTTATTCCTTCCAACCCATCACTTCCATGCCTCACGAGGCTACAATGCCAGTGACTTGCTGTTCTGTTTCTTGGCTTCTTTTGGAGAGCATTCGAGCTCAGGTCAAGTCTCGAGCCTCGAGCCCTCTGCCAGGTACAGCAAGCCACATATATTTACGCTATCCTCACTGCAGGATTACATTATAACTTGCGAACTAATGAATCTGGTGTGCTGAAGAATAAAAAAAAAAAAGAATAAAAATTGGCTTACAATTTATCAAGTGCCAAAATTTTGCTTGGAGCAGAACAATCTGGAATCATGTTTTACAATGTAACAGTCACATAACATGAAGTCATTTGCAGCCTGAACTTCTTTACAATGTTGAATCTTTGTAACATCTGCACTGAAATAAGCTAGATGCAGCGTAACAAATGAAACAGAACACAGTTGTCTCGACATGAGGATTTGATTCTTGTGGAAAAAATGTGGCGGTCCTGCTTGAGACACATTCAGTGTGAATGGCCCCTAACTCGTCCTTTGCACATGTCTGTGAGAGCGTGTGTCCGAAGCAAGCTAGGTAGGCCTGTTTTATTTTTTCATTAATTACAAACCCAACCTGAAGTCATACTTCCCAAAACTGACCCGAACCCGGCCCCGGCCCCAAACCCAACAATGTCTTGGGTCCCATCGGGCCCGGGTCGGGTTGCAGACATCTACTCAGTACCTCAGGCCCACAAAGTAGGAATTGTGAATGCAAATTGCGTTCAGCACACATTTCAGCACACAAGCATTTGTGGCATTGCCTGATCTGCATAATTATTTTAGTGAATTGGGCAAATGAACTAAACGAACTTTCATTCGTTAGCTACCGAACATTATAATACATTTTATTACATTTTTTGTGACATGATCATGTTAACATTAAAGCTACTGCTGCTGAGTCACTATGAATGAAGCACTTCCTGTTAATTTTTCTTTAAATGTAATTGACAACTAAATGGAAGTGTTCTAGGAACAAAGACGTGTCTTTCTAAACCAACAATTATTCCTTGAAATGGTCTATAAGTCTGTAATTTGTTAAGTGTTAAAATACTTTCTCCAGTCCCATCTGAATATGCAGATACAACTATAAATAAGGCATTTATAGGTTGACTTCCCCAAAAAGTATAAACACAGTGGCTGTGTGGTGCTTTCAAAGGTAACAGGTGCATGTTCTAGAAATAGCATTTTAGCTTAACATAAAGCTAAATGTTAACATGACAATTTACACAAGGATTATTTCTATTTCATTTACAAGGATTGCAAATGTTTTCCAACTGAATAGACTAAATATTAAATGAAACAAATGACAATAAAATGCAAAGTAATCTCTTCAGTAATCAAAATACTTGAATGTAACTGTATTCTGATTACCAACTATTTAAATTGTAACTGAAGTGGAATATGGTGAAGTACTCCACAAACAGAAGGGAAGAAGGACACAGGGAAGCGGGTTTTTCCAGACTCAGGTAAGGCTTTTAATCGGCCACTTCAATGCTTTACAGCTTCACAAACTCAACAGTCTCAGAGGCATGTAGGCACTCAAACTCATTAGCTTCACAAACATAAACACATCAGCTTCCACGAGCACTGTTGGCTCCCTCGTGCCAGACTCTCCCTTCCTCTCTGCTAGTGGCGTGGCCGTTTAAATGCCGCTGTCCCCATGCTCACTGGAATTAGAGACAGGTGTTAGACATAATCTAGCTCAGGTGTAAGCACCCTTACCGCTTTCTCTCTCTCCAGATGGACGCTCGACCACGCCCCCGCTGCCACATATCCCCACCGCCCGACTCAGGCCGGGGAGCCATCTGGCCTGTCTACCACTTCCCCCCCCCCCCCCCCCCCCATATCTGGAAAGGAAGTAGGCAACAGCCATCTGCACCCCCGGTCTGTGGACCACCTTGAATTTAAAGGGCTGGAGAACCAGATACCACCGGGTGATCCACGCGTTGGTGTCCTTCATGCGGTGGAGCCATTGGAGTGGGGCATGTTCTGAGCAGAGGGTGAAGACCCGCCCCAGCAGGTAGTAACAGAGAATGAGGACTGCCCACCTGATGGCCAGACACTCCTTTTCCGCAGTGCTGTACTTTGTTTCCCTGTGTTTTTTACTTTGTTACAGCACCGGGCGCTCCTCCCCCTCCATCACCTGCGAGAGTACGGCCCCCAGCCCTCTGTCTGAAGCGTCCGTCTGCAATACGAAAGGGGGAGAGAAATTAGGTGCATGTAAAAGCGGCCCCCCACAAAGTGCGGCTTTAATCTGTGTAAACGCCTGTTGGCACTGCTCCGTCCACTGGACTGGGTCTGGAGCCCCCTTTTTAGTGAGATCAGTCAGCGGGCTGGTGATGTCCAAATAATTAGGCACAAACCTCCTGTAATAGCCAGCCAGCCCCAGGAATTGTCTCACCCCCTTTTTGGTCTTGGGTCTCAGGCAGGTCGCAATCGCCGCAGTCTTGTCAATTTGGGGACATGCCTGGCCATGGCCCAAGTGGAACCCCAGATACCGTACCTCCACCAGCCCAACCACGCACTTCTTGGGGTTTGCTGTGAGCCCCGCCCATCGCAGTGACCTCAGAACCGCCCTCAGATGCTGCATATGCCATGCCAATCATTACTATAAATGATGATGTCATCTAAATAGGCAGCGGCGTAAGCCGAATGTGGTCTGAGGATTCGGTCCACGTGGCGCTGAAACGTGGCCGGAGCCCCAAACAAACCGAACGTAATCATCACGAATTGGTGTAATCCAAACGTGTGGAGAAGGCTTTTTTTCATGGGAAATTGGTGTCAAGGGGATCTGCCAATAACCCTTTGTCAAATCCAATGTCAAATAAAATCGAGCAGTGCCTAACCGATCGAGCAACTCATCAACACGAGGCATTGGGTATGCGTCAAATTTAGACACTGCATTGACTTTTCTATAATCCACACAGAACCGTACAGACCCGTCGCTCTTAGGAACTAGAACAACCAGGCTGGACCAATCACTGTGGGATTCCTCTATTACCCCCATATTGAGCATTGCATCCAATTCTTCCTGAACTGTTTTCTTTTTGTGCTTGGACAAATGGTAGGGATGGTTACATACCACCACCCCCGGCTTGGTCTCAATGTGGTGCTGGATGAGGTTCGTACGACCCGGTAGAGGGGAAAACACGTCTGCAAATTCCTGTTGCAACTTGGCAACCCCTGCGACTTGATACGGTGAGAGGTGGTCTCCAAAAGTGACCGGGGTGATATGATTAGGTTTTGTATTCATCTCCAGCCCGAGCTCCGCCCTCTCTGGAACTACTTTAGCCAACGTCACAGGGACCACCTCCCTCCATAATTTCAGGAGGTTGAGGTGATATATTTAATGTGCGCCCCCTGTATCGGTACACTTTACCTCATAATCGAGATCCCCCACTCGTTGTGTGACCTCAAAGGGTCCTTGCCACTTGGTGAGTAATTTGGAGCTCGATGTGGGGAGTATTACGATTACCTTATCTCCCGGTGAAAATTCCCCCAGCCGAGTTTCCCTGTTATACAGTCGGCTCTGTCGTTCTTGAGCTTGGAGCAAATTCTCCTGTGTTAGTTGCCCCAAGGTGTGGAGTTTTGCTCTAAGATCAAGAACGTATTGAATTTCATTCTTACTGTTTAAGGTCCCTCCTCCCAAGCTTCGCGTATGACATCAAGCAAGCCGAGCGGGCACCGCCCATACAGCAGCTTGAATGGGGAAAACCCAGTGGAGGCTTGCAGGACCTCTCGTACTGCGAATAACAGGGGATCAAGCCATTTGTCCCAATTTCCAGCATCCTC